>NC_079443.1:5718571-5738571 GCF_903798145.1 Danio aesculapii | reverse complement strand
GTGTCCTCCTGAACACACCTGAACACCCTAATTAGTGTCTTCAAGATCACTAGAAAGCTACAAGCAGGTGTGTTTGATTAGGGTTGGTGCAAAACTATGCAGGGACACCGGCCCTCCAGGATCGAGTTTGCCCATCCCTGGCTTAGTCCCTTTATAAATCCAGGGTCACCACAGCGGAATGAACCGCCAACTTATCCAGCACATGTTTTATGCAGTGGATGCCCTTCCAGCCGCAACCCATCTCTGGGAAACATCCATACACACTTACTCAAACTCATACACTATGGACAATTTAGCCTTCCCAATTCACCTGTACCGCATGTCTTTGGGCTGTGGGGGAAACCGGAGCACCCAGAGGAAACCCACGAGAACACAGGGAGAACATGCAAACTACACAGAGAAACGCCAACTGACCCAGCCGAGGCTCAAACCAGCGACCTTCTTGCTGTGAGGCGACAGCACTACCTACTGCGCCACTGCGTCACCTTATTATTATTATTACTATTATTATTATTATTATTAACTTATTAGTTATTTTTACATGCATATTCCACATAACTTAAAACCATTGAAGTCATTACATACATACATACATTTAGCTGTAACTGAAGCCAAGTTTAGATTCTGATGGTACAGTAGATCAGTGTCAGTAGGTCAAAGGTAACACACATCTCAACTAAACATCAGGTCTGAATGTCTTATCAGAGCAAAACCCCTCTGTGAGTGACAGATACGGTACCTTTAGGCTACAAAGTTGATTGGGTGCAGGGTAGAGGGTGCAAGTGCAGATGGGAAGTTCTGTTTCATCTCAGTAATGAAGCACACCTGAACTTTTAAATACCAGTGGAGAAAATAGAAATGTCACATGCAATTAAAACTCATGATACATGGCACAAATCCAAACAGGGAGAAAGAGAGAGAGAGATGAGATGTGGAATGACAGATCACTTGTGACACACTTTTATAAGAAACTCCTACAAGGTTTATTCTGTAACGCAAAAATGTGAATCTTGTTCCAAAGAGAAATAACATGTGCATCACTCATGTAAACCATTACACTCATTGAAACTGTATTAAGGGCATGCAGTGGTGTAAAGTAACATTACAAATACTCCAATGACTGTAATCGAGTAGTTTTTCTCAGGAATTGTAATTTACTAAGTATTTTTTAAAAATTTGTACTATTACTTTTCCTTGAGTTCATTTTTAGTGCTGTATCGATACTTTTACTCCACTGTTTTCCTTCAACCGGCAGTCACTACTTTATAATTTTTTTTTGTCTATGGGGATTAGCTTAGTGCTTGGCATCAGTCCTGTGATTCCTGTCCAATCAAATCACACATATATAGTAAATTTCATCATACGGAACTACCTCAAGACATGGGCACTTTATAAAAGTATAGGAACAAGTATAGTTCAGATGCAAAACCCTCTAAATCCATCAGACCTCTTTTTCTTTTGTAAATGAGAATTTTCTATCAGGCTCCTCTGTTTAGGTTCAGAAGTTTCATTTTATATGTAATGATAAGGTTATTAGCTGGTAAATAAAATACCTTTTTTTCAAAAATGTCACTTTAGAAAATTCTTTGGTTTTTAACACGGGAGATTTTCTTTAGCGTCAAAGCCAGCTAAATCCACTTGTGGTTTTTTTGCAAAAACCTCTAAATCCACCTATTGAGACAAGACAGTGTAATTAGTTGAAAATCACTAAAGATGCAATTATAAATTATTTTACCAAACATAAAACACCTCAAATTAAAAATATATAAATCTATCAAGTAAGTGGCGGTTCATTCCGCTGTGGTGACCCCTGATAAATGAATGAATGAATGAATTAAATCTGTCAAGTGCATTAATCAATATCATTACAATTAGCATTAATTAAATCTTAATAATCTGTTGTCATTTCTTATATTTGAGATTTATATTTAATGTAAGTAGAGCAATATAAACTTTGCAAACATTGTAAACCAAGCTTATTAGATTCAAATAATGTGTAAAAATATTGTGTAACATCAAAATCTGTGCATTGTCCATTAATTTAAAAAGCTAATCAGGCAAATAGGTAATATAAAGTATTATAAATAATGAATAGTTTTATAGTTTTATACATTATATATATATATATATATATATATATATATATATATATATATATATATATATATATATATATATATATATATATATATATATATATATATATATATATATTAAAAAATAGCTTACATTAGCAAATAAAACACAAGGTAGGCCTACTGGGCAAAAAGGGGATGCCTTTCAGACAATTTTAGAAGCTGTCATTCATTCATTTTCACTATACAGGTCTTGGTCTCTTTTTCGTCTCTTGTTTATCCTCATAGCATCCACGTGGGATAAAAGAACGGCATCTTAACTTTGTCTTTCGTGAAACGGAGTTGCTGTTTAATGTAAAGTAAATCCGACCCATTCAAATAGTGTCATTGCGCAAAAACACGTTATGAACGCATGTTATGCTGTGTTCACACCAGACGCTGAACGCGCGGATAAATCGCGATATTCGCGCGTAAATAGTGTGAACATTTTCAGTTTACTCGCTTCATTCACGCGTCTAAATATTCAAAAGGGGGCTAATAATTCTGATTTTAACTGTATATAGTACATACGTATAAATTAAAATAACTAAGAACAATTTGTGTATTGTGAATTGCTTAAGACATCATCTCTTTATCTCTACATCTGTTTAAATCCATACTATAGTGAAGTACTTGAATTAATCTGCTGTGGTAAGAGTTCCTGTGATTAATAGAGCTTTAGTAATATAAACAAATTATAAATCATGAATTGTAAGTATACATATTCTAAAATTATATTTTACTACCATATGCCACAGAAAAACTAAAGTATATTGCACTATTTATTAGTTTATAGATTCACTATAGTTAATACTACAGTATTCAGTAGCATTCATCAAACGAAGTGTACTGTATGATAGTACATTCATTCATTCATTCATTTTCTTTTCGGCTTAGTCCCTTTATTTATCAGGGGTTTCCACAGCAGAATTAACCACCAACTTATCCAGCACATGTTTTACACTGCGGATGCCCTTCTAGCCGCAACCCAACACTGGGAAACACCCATACACACTCATTCACATACATACACTAAGGCCAATTTAGTTTACTCAGTTCACCTATAGCGCATGTCTTTGGACTGTGGGGGAATCCGGAGCACCAGGAGGAAATCCATGCAAACATTGAGAGAACATGCAAACTTCACACAGTAATGCCAACTGACCAAGTCGTGGCTCAAACCAGCACCCTTCTTGCTGTGAGACGATCGTGCTACACACTGCACCACCATGACTGACGCCTCCAATAATAAAAATAAAAAAACACTATTATACAGTGCCTAGCATGAGTACACCCCTTACAAATCTATCTTTTAAATTCATATGTTTTTATAGGATGCTATACAATATTATATTTGTGCATATACAGTTGAAGTCAGAATTATTAGCCCTTCTAAATCATTAGCCTCCCTGTATGTTTTTTTTCCCCAATATTTGTTTAGAAGGGGAGATTTTTTTTCTAAGTTTTCTAAAACTCATTTCTAATATCTGATTTCTTGTATCTTTGATGTGATGACATTACATTATTTCAAGAGTTCACACTTAGATATTGTTTGACAACTGTTAGCAGGTTTGGCATGCTGTCCCGGGAGAGAACCCTGAGCTCGGAGATAGGTGAGCCCAGGGCTCCCGCCTGGTCCATAGAGCATATGCGGGGAGTACGATATCAGGTGGTTCTCGAGAGCTCCCCGTGGTAAGAGGTAGAAAGGAGGAGGAGATGGGGTGGATGGGGGGTTTCTTCGGAAAACGAAGATAAGAGAGTAGTTCTAGCTAGGCTACTTATAGTGAGTTGGGGTTAATCTGATTGGCTAACTAGTGAATGTAGATGAGTGGCCAGCTGCAGTCAATCATATCACGTGCTCCTCTCGAAATTAGTTTGAAAACTTCACATTTTACTAGATACTTTTTTAGGATACTAGTATTCAGGGTAAAGTAAAATTTATGTCTTAATTAGGTCAATTAGGCAAGTTTAAGGTAATTAGGCAGATCATAATACAATTAAAAGAAATATTGCTTAAATGGGTAATAATAAAGACCTTAAATAATTAATTTATATATTAAATAATAAATGTATTGTAGTCAAAATAAAATCCATACGACTTTCTTCAGAAGAAAAGATTTAGTTGGAAACTGCCTGGGAAATATTTGAAACAAGAAAGCAAAAGTTCACAGTTTGCCTTCAACTGTACATTAGATTAGTCAGTACTGACGCATAATCTGGAGCTAATCTCACAAAATAACTTACAATAAGTGGCTAGCGCAGTGGGTGGCACGTTCGCCTCACAGCAAAAATGTTGCTGGTTCGAGCCTCGGCTGGGTCAGTTGGCGTTTCCGTGTGGAGTTTGCATGTTCTCCCCGTGTAAACCCGTGGGTTTACTCCGGGTGCTCCGATTTCCCCCACAAATCAAAAAACATGCAGTACAGGTGAATTTGGTAGGCTAAATTGTCCGAAGTGTATGTGTATGTGGATGTTTCCTAGTGATGGGTTGCAGGTGAAAGGGCATCCGCTGTGTAAAACATATGCTGGATAAGTTGGCGGTTCATTCCTCTGTGGCGACCCCAGATTAATAAAGGGACTAAGCCGAAATGAAAATGAATGAATGAATGAAACAGTCTAAAAATTAGTAATAAATGTTAGTCAATGTTTGTAAAAATGGCAAAAGAAAGAGGAAAAATCAAGAGAAGCAAAAACTATATCAGATTTTGTTTAACCTTAATAGTTTGTAATTTTTTGCATGTGATATTTTGCTTGAATTTAAATGTATTATCTTTCTATTTGGTCAAATGCACCAAGATACATTACCTATTCACTGAGAGCTCAATTATTTGGGGTTGAATGTAGAGATTTACTGATAAATAGCCCCCATCCAACAAGCACGATGCCAGAGGATGACTTCATTCATACTACATTGTAACTTTTTAAAAATGAAGCATGTCTCCAAACCACACCTCTAAATCCAACCGTCGTTAAGGGATGAGCAAACTGTTTTAAAAATCTACAAATCAAATCATACAAATTAATAGGAATTAATAGGAAACACTAAATCAAAAAGCTACAAATAGCAATGAGATAGCATTGCTTGTATAAGTAATACAATCTTGTATCAAACTTGAGTTTAATTATTTAATAATAAAAGTCTCTAATCATAAAGATTTTCATTTCATGCTCTGAGCAGTACTGTAAAGTATGGAAGTTATTTTCCATAAGCTAGAAATGATCATTTTTCAAGCTGAACAGTGAACAATCACATGAATGCCTACAGCTAATATAAATATTTGTTATGAATTCATTTATATTTGCTACTATGCATTGGTCACATGCATTACTGCGTTCTAGTTTCTAAATCATATACTGCACCAATATTGGTTGTTTTTTTTTTTTATCTGTGATAAAAACTAACTCGGCTAAATAAATGAACCACGACTCACACAGAAGACAACCAGTGACTATATAAGGGTGGAATCATAGATGCTCTGCAGTAATAGAACTTTTACGCTCCTTTGATTAGCATGACTATTGAAGAAGACTGAGAAAAAATGTAATTGATTTAACCAACCCAGGCTCATTCTGAGAACGTAGTCCTGTGGATGTTTCTGGAGGCCGTGAAATACGTCCCGGGTGGTACGTATTTTTGCAGTTTTTGTTTTCGCGAATCCGCGAGAGGCTGCTGTGCATGCTTTTTCCCGCGCAGTTCTCGCGTAAACCCGCTAGAGGCCGCTGTCGAACGACCTTCCGCCTGTCTGCCTGGATGACAGAATGATTGACCGTGTGACCGGCCAATCGGCTGACCCACACTTCTCCGTCCCTAAACCCAACCAACGACGGTTCACAAAAGCCGTCCAGAAAAAGAAAAGCCTTCGTCTGATTTTTACCACGTTTTCAGATTTTGACCACATTCTCACCCTTTGAACTTGTTCGCTTTATTTTTTGGATTTTGTTTTTGTTTTCTTACCTGATTTCTGGAACCGCTCTTCCCCAGACTCGAACCCGGTCGTCGTCGTCAGCCCCTCTCTGCGCCTTGAGTCCGCCAAAGTACACGAAGAGCTAACCGGACAAACTGGTTGCGGCGGGAAAGCCCTCCACACGGAGGCGAGCGGCCGACCGGCAAGCGCCGAAAGGAACGGCGTCACACCGCCCCGCAGCGTTCGCTTAAAAAAATTAAATGCAGCCATACGTACTCCCGGCTACATATTTCGCAGTCTCCAGAAACGTCCACGGGACTACGTTTTCAGAATGAGCCTGGGTTGGATTTAACCCTCTACCGCACGCATTATCATAAATCTATTTAAAAAATATATATATATTACCTTACCTTATAAATAATATTTTGTTGTTTGTTTTGATTTAATTGGTGTTGCAGTATTATAAGCTTTAACACAGAACTTATAAATAACACCTTATACATATTGTCCATCAACTCATATTGCAACAGCTTTCATTTAATCCATTCTATTTGTTGAATATTATTATAACAATCATAATATTGTATTATCATTTATACAACATAGGGTAAATATACACATTTTCTCCAGTAAATGTTATAACATATAAATAGCAAGTCTAATATATCCAGATGCATCAGAATAATGTAGCTACTAGCTAACAATGTTTATATATTATACTATATACTATACTACACCTGTCTCATCTGCCCCTGAGCTAACTTACCTGAACTGTCTCTATCAAATGTCCAATCTACATCATTCTTATGGTCACTAAAACTCATCTCATCCTCCCTTTCATCTGCAGGAAGAGCCAGTTCTGTCCTTTTCTTCTTTCACTTACCACAGAACATGGTGGTGCTCGCTAATACACTGTTCTCTGTATTTATATCTAATCAAAAGTAGTATTGCCATCAAAACTAGATTTTATCTATAATGGAAATGCCATTAACACATGACTAATCAACATTATATTACTAGCATTCATGTTGTTATTATTAAAACTTAAAGGGCAGCTATGGTGAAAAATCTACTTTTAAAGCTGTTTGGACAGACGTGTGTAGATGTAGTGTATAGACTGTCATATTGAGGTGATATAAACACACCCAGTCCTTTTTTTCAATTTAGCAACATAAAACGGTGGAACAATTGGAGCGGTTTTCAGATGGACCGCAACTTTACGTAGGAGTGTGGTCCCCCTGCCCACCAATATTGATTGACAGGCTCGCTTTAACATGTCTCCATAGTAACGTATATAATCATATCAACAAGACAAGGAATAAAAGTTCAGTTCGCTAGGTTCATCAATCATCATCAAATATGATCAAGAGTGAGTTTTACAAGTTTAAAATGTTTTAAAACAGAGCATGTGTGTAATGAATTACAGCGATTTAGCTTAGCTTTACTTCATCAGCACAGCCGCGTGTCAGAACAATTATAAAGGAAGATGCTTCAATCCCGGTTTGTGGACGTTAAATCAGGTTTATTTTGTACATTAACATAACAGATATCCATACAGCAGTGGAGATTAACCTGTATCCTGTCACATGCATGCAAAAAGAGTGCGAAGCTAAACGCGCATGCTGTTTCGGTTTCTCTCTGTGTGTGAGTGTGTGTGGGTGTCTGCGCTATGTGTGTGTGTCCTCGCTGTGTGTGCGCATGAACTTTGTAACAACATTGTGTATGACTCATAGTTGCAACCCACAAAAAATGCATCAAATACTCATTGGTAAAGTTTTTACTGTAGTATTTCTCACAAACGCGACGTGAGATCTGCTTCCTGAGGCAGCCGAGAGCGGCGATTGAGGCATGTTGCTGACAGGCACGTGGGAACGGTGGGCGGGGAGGACTAGCCTTAAAGGCCCAGTACAAAAAAACAGCAACCAAGTTTTACCGGCTATAATACAGACACTTCAGACAGCTACAACAAATACTCTGATGGTTGTTTTGAGCTAAAACTTTACAGACACATTTTGGGAACACAAAAGACTTATATTAAATATGAAAAAAGGAGTAACCTAGGTGCCCTTTAAAAGTTCACAGCTGACTTTGCTAGCTAGATAACTCATTACAATATTGCACTTTCCACTATTGCACAGTGTTGCCATTTGGCAACGCAAACATCTGATCGATTCACAAAAAACTAATTTGATTAAAAAAAAACTTACTGGAGGTGGTCACAGATTTTTTTGTGGATCTGACATAATTTGATCCTGTTTGTATTGATGTTTACATTTGCATTCAGCAACTTCTCATAATTAACGCCAGTCTGTCAGAAAAACACAGCATGTCATGTGACTTAACCAAAGCACATCATTGGCTATGCTAAGGTCTTCTCTTTTCAACAAAGAAATTAATGTTGGTCTTAAAGAAACAGTGGCAGGGAAATGAACATAAGTATCATGTTGCCATATGGCAACACCATGCGGTAGAGGGTTAATTTTGAATTCTACAAGGTACTGGCTGGAGCCACAGAGTGATACACAGTGCTTTTGCTTTCCCATCGCAAATTTACATCCGGCCTGTCCTTTGATCTAAATCATTAAAGGTGCAGTATGTAAGTTTGACACTCGTAAGCGCAGGTTGCCAGATTGAGGACAGGAGCGAATGATTTAAACTGTGTTCTAAATAAAAGCAACGGCACCCGATAGAAGGATTTTTTTCCATAATTAGAGTTTATTCCCTAACCAACACCTCAAATTGATATTGGAAACAGCTTCTATTTCTCAAAGGTGAAAAACAGAAAATTATGACAATGATCGCCTCAGGTAAACCTCATGCGCTTTGTTCAGTGTTAAATGCTAACAATGTACGTTTTAATGCTATTTTACATGACATTTATTCCCATATACTGAAAGCAGCAGCAGATAGTTCACCTCAGAGCTTGAAATTAAAATAAACCGTTTGAAATTGAACTTTAGAACTGTGAAACAATGCAAACCAACACATATCAGTGACTCAGCATCGACATTTAATAATGCTAAAAAGAGGGTTAATATGTATTAATTAGATTATAAACCTTACCATTTCGTGAATGAGTGTATATTCTGTGCTTCTGAATGGCTGTGTTTAAATTTCTGTTGTTTCGTCTGGTGCAAACAGCCAAATTGCTTATCACTGCATACAGTATCTCATCACGAAGCATGTTGTTAGAACACGCGGTTACAATGTAACCTGCTCAGCTAATGTTTACAGTTCATTAGCCTCACGTAGAACTGAATCTGCATCTTATTTCGGAGTCTGCTACTGTCTACCATAGGTCGCATTTTGGTCACGGATGCATGCTTTCAAAGCCTTTCTGAATAAATAAATCAATGAATCAAGGAATGAAATATGTGGTTTTCCACCAAGGCAACCCGGGCTGCTGAATTATAATTGGCTTAACTGGCATTGAGCAGGTTAAAATTACCAAAACAAAAACAGCGTTCCGGCATGGAAAACAATTTCAAAGCAGAATATCTGACCTCAGCATTGTTTTTCAGATAAACGAGTTCACTTGGCATGTTTCCTAAATATCTGCAAACATATTACGGTATTTTTATGCTTTAAAAGAGTCAAAAACTTACATACAGCACCTTTAATACTTTGAACCAGATGACTTTGAACCATGTATCATTAGGGCTGGACAATTTGATAATTCGATATCAATATATATCGCGATTTTTAAACCCATTTCCGCTATTTCGATATAAATTTGCATAAATATATATTTTACTATATACATAAAATCTTATACATTATCACTTGTCACTGAATGACGGTCAGTGCTCAGCTGTCAGAAAGAGCGTGATGTCACTTGCGTGATGACGTACATCACAGACACGCTGCCAGCGCTCAGCAGTTGGTTAAGCTTCAGCGCAGAAAGTTTTAGCTACAAAATGAGTGCCCTGAATACAGATGTGAATGAACAAGCTTCCACAAGGAAGAATGCAGACGAAATAGTTAATAAGAGAGGAAAGACTAATGCGGCGGTGTGGAAGTGGTTCTGCTTTTTAAGTTTCGATAAACTTTTGGTTTCGCCGCTCTGCAGCTTTAAACCAGCGGTGTCAGAAATCAAACTTCGCTCATCAACACATACATAACACGTGCATATACACCTATAAATTACTCGCATATACACCTATACTATTGAATGTTCAAAACATGTATGAAACTTGCGCATATACATATAAACTTAATGCATGCATACACCCACATACACACGCATGTAGATATAAACTCGATCCTCGCATAAACACCCACATTAACACACGCACATACAACTCGATCCTTGCATATACTCCATCCTCGCATAAACACCTAAATTAACACTCACACACACATAAACTCACTGCTTGCTGGCATATAGCACTCGCGCAAACTTACAAAATAATATTCACAATTATATTTATCAGGAATCTAGTTATTGCAAAGCTGATGAAATAGAAGGAATGTGATTAATAGAGGTATTAAATCTGTTAAATAATGAAAATGTGTTATATAAAATAATACAAATATTAGTCTATATAAATAGACTATATTAAATATATAAGTAATATTTTATGTTAAACCTTTTTAATTTAATTGGGTAATTATACACAAATATAAATAGACAGATAGAACCCTTAAAGGACGTTCAAGATGAAAAGCAACCAGAACTATAAATATACTCAAACAACTCTTTTCTATTGCAAATATTAATGTAGCCTATACACTTTTTGATTTTTTGTTATTATAATTATTATTCTTTTTCTATGTTTTTTGTGGATGTCATAATTGTAAGATTTTGGTATTGTTTTGATTGTTAAGTATTCAGCATATACAAAAAGAAAAACGCTGAAAAAAAGTTTCTGTTCATCACGTTGGTCAAGCTAACCCCCACGAACTATCTCTCTCTCTCTCTCTCTCTTTCTCTTTCTCTCTCTCTCTCTCTCTTTCTCTCTCTCTCTCTCTCTCTCTTTCTATCTTTCTCTTTCACTCTCTCTCTCTCTATATATATATATATATATATATTTATATATATATATACATACACACAGTTGAAGTCAGAATTATTAGCCTCCCTTTAATTTTTTTTTTCTTTTTTCAAATATTTCCCAAATTATGTTTAACAGAGCAAGGACATTTTCACAGTATGTCTGATAATATTTTTTCTTCTGGAGTAGGTCTTGTTTGGTTTATTTTGGCTAGAATAAAAGCAGTTTTTGATTTTTTTAAAGCCATTTTTAAGGTCAAAATTATTATCCCCTTAAGCTAATTTTTTATTCGATAGTCTACAGAACAAACCATTGTTATACAATGACTAATTACCCTAACCTGCCTAGTTAACCTAATTAACCTAGTTAAGCCTTTAAATGTCACTTTAAGCTGTATAGAAGTGTCTTGAAAAGACTAGTCAAATATGATTTACTGTCATCATAGATAAAAGAAATCAGTTATTAGAAATGAGTTATTAAAACTATTATGTGTAGAAATGTGTTGAAAAAATCTTCTCTCCATTAAACAGAAAATGGGGAAAAAATAAACAGGGGGGCTAATAATTCAGGGTGGGGGGGTAATAATTCTGACTTCAACTGTATATATATGTGTGTTGAGTCTGAGAGTTTTATTTATTTGATGGTTTATTTAACATTTCTTGTTTGTAAAGGCTAAATACAAATAAAAAGTGAACATTAATTTTTTTGTACTGTTTTTTTTTTTTTTTTTAAGTTGTTAGAGCCTGGAGGCATTATAAACTTTGAAAATTCAGTTTTCAGACATTTGTGGGTACAGACATCCATTGTGTGCAATCTTTTTCCTGGCTTTTTAATATTGTCCACATCGATATCGGAATTATATCATATCGACCGAAATTAAGAAATACATCGCGATATAAATTTTTGCCATATCGTCCAGCCCTATGTATCGTAAATCTCACTGCTTGAGTCTTATTTCAGTGAGAAATTTGCCAAACATATAAATATATCTGGCTATATTTGCCTAATGTGCTTGGTGCTCATATCTACTTCTTCTTCCCCTGCTATATGCTGAGTGTGCAGTCTTACTGTCTGCAGTCACACTAATTGGACCCCTTTCTGATTCACCTCCAAGACCTCAGTATGTTCAAACAGATAGGAAAATAAAACACAGCCCTAAAATAATGAGATTGCTCAGGTCGTTTCAAATGTAACAGAAAATGATGACATTTTGGTTTAAACCCAGCTGACTTTTTAACAATGTGAAGACAAAAGAAGGCCAGGATGTTTGAAAGCGTCCCCTATTACTTTAATATAATTACTCTATATTAAACCCACCTTGATAATGACAGGGCTCCTCTTTCTCTCCATTAAAATACTCAGAATCTTTTGAAATAACTTTAAGAGAGGGAAAAAAATAATAAGAGAGGGAAGAAGAAGAAAAAAAATCTCCCACGACTCATTCAACACGAACATGCCTAGACCTCTTTTGAATGAAAAATGATACGTGAGGGAAAATAAAGCAATATGACCAGAAGGACCAGGAATTCACCAGATGAGTGTCAGCGTAGTGGTAAAAAATGAAGCATTTACCTGTTTCTAATCTAATTTCTTCATGGCTTTCTGTAGAGATCGGACCCTGATGTGAATAAGCTTAGTGTTTCCGCTGCCAGTCCTGGGTGAGAAATCGCTCCGCTCTGCCAGGGCCGCGGAGAGTGAAGAGAACCAGCTCTGGATCAACATCAGACTGATTTTTGGCTACTTATCCTCACCACCACAGACTGTTTAGAATACATTACATATCATTTTCATATGCATCTCCCCGTCCGCTCTAATGTGCTTTAAAGGACTGAGGTAGGCTATATGAGAGGGCATTCATACCTTCAGGGAAAACGGGATACGTTAATATGTATGAGACCGTTAAAAATCTCGGAATGTAGAAATAATAAAGTTTATTTTCAGCTTTCATATTTTGCATGAAGTGTACAGTAACTAGTTTTCGCAATTCAGACTTGCAAAGCGCTTGAAAGATTGCAAAGAAGACGACGTGTATTTTATCATGGAGGTGAGCGAGAGACTGCTGTAAACATGGCACACAAAACTGAAATCCGAGCCTAGCTTTCTCTGAAGATTAGAAGCTGTTAATCCAAAAATTCCAAAAGAAAAAGTGGATTAGGAGGACAAGCAGTTTACAAAAGCCTGCTTTCTCAGTTTCTCACAGATTTCTCAATATTACAAATGAAAACGCTTGAAAAGGAAACACATATAGTAAAAAAAACTAGCAGAGTAGATGATTGATTTATGAAGTAAAAGAAGAAAGAAATCTCACGACGTCTCATTTGGGAAAGCCTGCAAGCCACACTTCAAACACAGAGATCAGGCTTTACCCTGCCACTATTTCATTTTCTGCAAGACGAAAATCCCTCTAAGTCCAGTACTTCTGATGAGGAGGCCTCCTGAGGAGGAGGCTGAAGCCACTTAGCCTCTGAGCCTGTGCGTGCAGCCCTGCAAGCAGTTAACATACAATGAGCTGCACCATTGAGCTGCAGCGTTATGCAACAACTGTTCAGAAAACATCCAACTACAGCAGCAAGTGGGACGCATACAATACAGAGTGCCGCTCAAAATCCTCCTCTTGGTGCTAAGAAGAAGCAAATAGGATTGATCCAAATTTCTCAAATGAAAAAAAAACTAACAAAAAACACAGGGTAAGCAAAGAGAGTGGAGAACGAGGAGCTTTCTTTGTTCTGTGACTTCGATTATATACAATACTGCACAACATTTGTGTTTTGAATCTATTAGGGTAACACTTTACAATAAGGTTCATTAGTTAATGCATTTACTAACATGAGCTAATCATGAACAAAACTTGTACAGGATTTATTAATAATAATTGAACGTTTACTAATGCATTATTAACATCCAAGTCCATGCTTGTTAATATTAGTTAATACACCGTGAGTTAACATGAACTAACAATAAACAACTGTATTTTCATTAAAGTTAACTAACATGTACAAATACTGTAGTAAATGAATTGTTCATTGTTTGTTCATGTTTGTAAATGCATTAATTAACATTAACATTAACATCTTGTTTATATACACTATGAACAGCAGCTACGCTAATTATTTTCTTTATTCTACATTTCCACCTGGGGATACTCTTCCCGAGGCCCTCAGACTATGCAGAGTCACTGATTCGATCCAAGACCAACGACGAGATGATCCCAAGGTTTCCATATCCTGGACCAGGCCGTATCCTGAGCAGCTACTGTAGTGGTCATGGAGGAGTGGAGAACATGAGACTGATTCTGTGAGGCTCCAGAGACAGACGAGTCTTCGCTGAGGCCAGCTTCCAGCCTCCGCCACTGAGACTGCAGCTCTGCACGAGACGTTTGGCCAGTGGAGAAATTAAAATGGTCGTGCCCAACTGAGCCTGGTTTCTCTCAAGGTTTTTTTTCTTCACTTTCGCCATTTAGTGAAGTTTTTTTTCCCTCTCCGCTGTCGCCACTGGCTTGCATGGTTCAGGATCTGTAGAGCTGCGCATCGTTGGATTTGCTCTTCAGTATTTGGACTCTCAGTAGTGATTATTAAACCACACTGAACTGAGCTCAACTGAACTGAACTTAAACACTACAAACTGAACTACACTGTTCCTATTTACTATGACCTTTTATGTGAAGCTGCTTTGACACAATCTACATTGTATAAGCGCTATACAAATAAAGGTGAATTGAATTGAATTGAATTGAATTGAAATTGAATTGAATTAACATTAACTAATGAACCTTATTATAACGTGTGACCATTAACAGAAGTCATTATTGTACCTAGGGTTTTTCAAAGAGTTCTGCTATTATGTCAGCTTGATAAAAGCAAAATTGTTTGTTTTTATTTTTTATTTTTTTTACTTATTTTTATTAGAGAATACAACGTTTCATGGAGTACAATATAGTGTACAGTATAGTGTTTTTTTTTTATTTTTTGCATGTTAGACCAAGTTCTAGCTACCTAAATGGTTGTAAATACACGCACAGAACAAAAAGCATCCTTAGGACATATAAAAGAGAGAAAAAAAATAATAAAACAATAATAATAATTCATTTATTCATTTTCTTTTGGGCTTAGTCCCTTTATTAATCCGGGGTCGCCACAGCGGAATGAACCGCCAATAATAATAATTATTATTTTAAAAAATAATCATAAAAAAAGTGAAGAAAGGAAGAAAAATTGGCCTTGTTCTCCGATACTTCACTGCATTCAGTATGGCTCATTATTGAAGAATTAGAGGCATGACAGGAGACCATCTCTTTAGGAGTAGGTTTTGATTTTTATAGTAACAATTACTCTTAGTGTTTTTTTATGCTCTTTCTGTTCATGTTAGTAAATGCATTAATTAACATTAACTAATGAACCTTATTGTAAAGTGTGACCATTAACAGAAGTCATTATTGTACCTAGGGTTTTTCAAAGAGTTCTGCTATTATGTCAGCTTGATGAAAGCAAAATTGTTTGTTTTTATTTTTAGTTTTTTTACTTATTTTTATTAGAGAATACAACGTTCATGGAGTACAATATAGTGTACAGTATAGTGTTTTATTTTATTTTTGCATGTTAGACCAAGTTCTAGCTACCTAAATGGTTGTAAATACACGTACAGAACAAAAAGCATCCTTAGGACATATAAAGAGAGAAAAAAAATAATAAAACAATAATAATAATTTTCTTTTCGGCTTAGTCCCTTTATTAATCCGGGGTCGCCACAGCGGAATGAACAGCCAATAATAATAATTATTATAAAAAATAATAATAATAAAAAAAGTGAAGAACGTAGTCCCGGGGACGTTTCTGGAGACCGCGAAATACGTCCCGGGAGGTACGTATTTGTGCAGTTTTTGTTTTCGCGAGTCCGCGAGAGGCCGCTGTGTGCGCTTTTTCCCGCGCCGTTCTCGCGTAAACCCGCTGGAGGCCGCTGTCGAACGACCTTCCGCCTGTCTGCCTGGATGATGGAATGATTGACCGTGCGACCGGCCAATCGGCTGACCCACCCTCCTCCGTCCCTAAACCCAACCAACGACAGTTCACAAAGGCTGTCCAGAAAAAGAAAAGCCCTCGTCCGATTTTTACCACGTTTTCGGATTTTGACCACATTCTCACCCTGTGACGAACTTGTTTGCTTCATTTTTTGGATTTTGTTTTTGTTTTCTTACCTGATTTCTGGAACTGCTCTTCCCCGGACTCGAACCCGGTCGTCGTCGTCATGGTCAGCCCCTCTCTGCGCCTTGAGTCCGCCAGAGTACACGAAGAGCTAACCGGACAAACTGGCTGCAGAGGGAAAGCCCTCCACACGGAGGCGAGCGGCCGGCTGGCCGGCCGGCGAGCGCCGAAGGGAACGGCGTCACACCGCCCCGCAGCGTTCACTTAAAAAAATGAAATGCAGCCGTACGTACCCCCGGCTACGTATTTCGCGGTCTCCAGAAACGTCCCCGGGACTACGTTCTCAGAATGAGCCTGGGTTGGATACTTCACTGCATTCAGTATGGCTCATTATTGAAGAATTAGAGGCATGACAGGAGACCATCTCTTTAGGAGTTTGTTTTGATTTTTATAGTAACAATTACTCTTAGTGTTTTTTTATGCTCTTTCAAGCTCCTAAAGTTCCAATTTAGAAATAGCACAACTAAATTCAAAATATACAATAGCATTATTTTATTAAATGAACAACCCATCCAAACTGAATATGACAGAATGATAGGAGCATCGTTATTGAGTGGGTCAGCACTGAATTACAAATATCAGACATCTGCTTTATGTAATCTAGCGGTCTGCTCCTTAAGAGATGATGGCCATTCTCACCTACACCAACACATACAGTGTAACTAGCCATTTATTTCACTGTCACATGACTTCGGGGGATGCATTTATAAATGAGTTTCATTACTATGCAAGTCTTCATATATTGTATGACGGATTCAACAAAACACAAATCATACATTTTCTGCAGAAGGACAGAAAAATGACAGCACAAACAAGTAAAGAATGATCAATCACATGCTAATTTATTTACTTCCCCCCACTCCTAACGAGTGTCCAGCATGATTAATCACAAATATGCATGCCACATGCATATGAATTTGCTTAGAAAAATACTGTGGGATTTACACTACTTCTGCGTGCTGCTTAAATTTAAACATACTCGATCATAGATGATTGTAAAGTAATCTATACATTTGGACTGAGCAGCTTTTAATTTTCATTTATTATTTAGCAAATATATATATATATATATATATATATATATATATATATATATATATATATATATATATATATATATATATATATATATATATATATATATATGTATGTATGTGTGTGTGTGTGTGTGTATATACATATATATATATATATATATATATATATATATATATATATATATATATATATATATATATATATATATATATATATATATATATATGTGTGTGTGTGTGTGTATGTATGTGTATATGGCTAATTAAATTTTCCTGTATGTATACATATTTTAGGGGATAAAACATTAAATAAAACATTAAATCTATGTAGAAGATTATCAAATTGCTATATACAGTTGAAGTCAGAATTATTAGCCCCCCTTTGAATTAGTTTTTCTTTTTTAAATATTTCCCAAATGATGTTTAACAGAGCAAGGAAATTTTCACAGTATGTCTGATAATATTTTTTCTTCAACAGAAAATCTTATTTGTTTTATTTTTTCTAGAAAAAAATGTTTCGTGGACCATTTTACGGTCAAAATTATTATTATTTTTTTCCATAGTCTAAAAGACAAACCTTACGTCAACTTGCCTAATTACCCTAACCTGCCTAGTTAACCTAATTAACCTAGTTAAGCCTTTAAATGTCACTTTAAGCTGTATAAAAGTGTCTTGAAAAATATCTAATTAAATATTATTTACTGTCATCATGGCAAAGATAAAATAAATCAGTTATTAGAAATGAGTTATTAAAACTATTATGCTTAGAAATGTGTTGAACAAATCTGCTCTCCCTTAAACAGAAATTGGGGAAAAAATAAATGGGGGCTTATAATTCAGGGGGGGGGGGGGTAATAATTCTGACTTCAACTGAACTGTATATAGCAATTTGATAAACTTCTACATAGATTTCATGTATTATTATTAATAGTAGTATTTTTATTAATTAGATTTATCCCCTAAAATATTTATACATTCAGGAAAATGTAATAAGCCAATTCTGACTCCAGACATCATAAATAATAATAACAAAATAATATCTCAGTAACTTTAATTTGAAAGAAATTATCAATGTTCTCAAATGTCCTGATAAATACACCATTAATTTGATCACAACAAAAACATTTGCAAGTCAGCAATCAAAGCATATTTCACAAATTCTAATATTTTACATCAAATTCTCCCCAAAGTTAACTTTCTGTTGAGCTTATTATTCTATATATTATGTATTAGAGATCAAATTAAGGAGAGATGATTCTTTTGTGGTTTGGATTAATGATTTGATAATAGAGTCAAAAATGTTGTAAATGTTATTTGAAATGTTTAATACATAATAAATTATAATAGGCAAGAAAGGTTTTTAAGAAGATATGGGGGAAATATTCAGCCTGATCTCACGAGAAAACGTAAGTATTTTATGTTTTGTCAGTTTAGTGGCTAATTCGTACGACTGAACTCGTACGAATTAGCCACTGAACTGACAAAACGTATAATAAACGTAAACGTAAATTAAAATTTTACGATTTTAAAAAGGAGGTGTGGCACCTAACCCCAACCCTAAACCCAACCGTCATTCGGGGATGAGCAAAATAAATTAAAATAAATTCTACGAATTAGATCTTACAAATTCATACGAATTAACCAATGAATCAAAAAGTTACGAATTGCCATGAGATTGTGTTGAAATATTAGGTTCTTAGCAAGGCAAGCTGATCTGTTGGATGTTCATTCTTTAAAATGATTGGCAGGAGCTTTGACTCAACCCCATTTTGATTATGCTACCTCGTTTTGGTATAGTAGCTGCTCACAGAGTACGAAGGAACAATTGCAAAAGGCACAATAAATTAAAAAATTCATCCTAGAGCCCATTTAAGTTATTTATTTTTTATTTTTTATTTTTTTTAATTAATGTAAAAAAAACATATTTTTTTTTTTATTTATTTTTTTTTTTATTTTAGCTATGTTAATTGTTTGTAAAAGATTATGTTTTTTAAAACTTGGAATGATAAGCAAAATGTTTAATAATCTGGTTCCTAGTTATTTGATGAACGATTTTCAAATGATGAAGCAACAGCATTCATATAGTACAAGGGGTTGGGATTTTAATATTTGTTTATTTAAATGTAAAAGTCTAGTGGGGAGAAAATATGTTTTACATACAAGTGCAATCATGTGGAACAAATGACCAAAATCAATCAAGGAAATAAAAGACTTAAGGAGGTTCGAAAAAGAGATCAAAAGATGGTTGTTAGATGAGAATAGTTGGTTTGCATGGTGGATGATGATGCTTTTATGTTGTATTGCGAATAGTTTTTTCCCTGTTTTAAAATATGGAGGTACTGTTTGTTTTATGCATTAACTGTATTTTGCATCTGTGTGGAGTTTGCATGTTCTCTCCATATTTGTGTGGATTTCCTCCGCCTGCTCTGGGTTCATGCGCTATATGAATTGGGTAAGCTAAATTGTCAGTAGTGTATGTGTGTATATATGTTTCTTTATTTAACCAGATAAAAACCCATTGAGATCAAGATCTCATATACAATGGTGACCTGGCCAAGAGGTCTGCAACACACGACTTATGAAAAAAAAATATATATAATAAAATAATAATAATAATATTAATAATAAATAGAAAATCAATATAGTGTAAAAATACAGTTCAGTTGTTCAGCTTTACCACATTTCAATAAATTAAAAACTCATACATTGAGAAATGGACTGTTGTTGTTTGTTAAAAAGGATAAAGCGAAGTGAT
>NC_079443.1:5570904-5718471 GCF_903798145.1 Danio aesculapii | reverse complement strand
TTTTTACTGATGATGTTCTTTTAAGGTATGTTAGTGTCTTTTTATTCTGTGTATAGTGCAATTGTCCCATTGCATGTTTGTTTTAAACAGATTTTAGTTTGTGTGTTTGATATATATATATATATATATATATATATATATATATATATATATATATATTATATATATATATATATATATATATACACACACCCGTAAAACTGCAATATGAACTTTTAAGCTTATATTTATTAATTGTCTAAAACGTATTAATTTTGTTTAGTTGTATTAATTTATTCCCAAAGATGAATGTAAAAGCATTAAATTATAAAGTAAAACAAATCAACGCTGCGCGCAAAACTTCGCTTCAATACGCAAACAAAGTTTAAGCGAGCTTTGGAATAATGCATAGTTATGCAGGCTAAAGGAAGTGATCAAATGTGATGCAAAATCAAGTGAAAGTTGTGTGTTTTATCAGAGGCAGAATCCAGAACTGACTCGTTTGTCGTGAACCCTGTATTAAATTTCACCTGATATTATCACCTACGTCGAGATCTGCTGAGGAACAGTACCACGACTGAAGGTACTTAAGTTAAAATCTATTTGCTAAGGTTGCATGCAAGCTGAAATCGTATTATGAGGGGAATGCTGGTTTTATTTTATTTATTGTTAATTTTTTTTTACGTTTGTCTTTCTGTTTATTTATTTATTTATTTGTTTTATTTGCAGCCATGCCCTGCGTCCAGGCTCAGTATGGCTCATCTCCGCAAGGCGCTAGTCCTGCGTCTCAGAGCTACAGTTACCACACAAGCGGAGAATACAGCTGCGATTTCCTCACGCCAGAGTTTGTGAAGTTCAGCATGGACTTGACCAATACCGAAATCACCGCCGCCACCACCTCTTTGCCCAGCTTCAGTACATTCATGGACAACTATAATACCAGTTATGACGTGAAGCCACCCTGTCTTTACCAAGTACCCCATTCTGGAGAGCAGTCCTCCATCAAAGTGGAGGACGTCCAGATGCACACATACCATCAGCAGAGCCATTTAGGCCCGCAGTCCGAGGAAATGATGGCCCACCCCGGGCCTATGTATTTCAAACCGTCATCACCTCATGGTCCGGGACCGGCGAACTTCCAGGTTCAGCCCAATCACATGTGGGAGGACCCGGGCTCTCTTCACACTTTCATCAGAACTATAGTGACCTCGTCACATGATAGATCAGCGAAAGAACCCCGTGTCCAGGCTTTCCCTTTTCTCCTTCAAGCAATCTCCGCCCGGTACACCTGTTTCCAGTTGTCAAATGCGCTTTGATGGGCCTCTCCATGTGTCCATGCACGACAGTACCGGGGCGCACCGAACCCTGGACAGTCAGAGTTTCGCAGTGCCCAGTACCATCAGGAAGCAGGCGGGGATCGCTTTCACCCACTCACTCCAGCTCAGTCACGGTCATCAGCTGATGGACAGTCAGGTGCCGTCACCTCCGTCTCGGGGATCTCCATCCACCGAAGGTTATGTGCGGTGTGGTGGGGACAACGCGGCCTTGTCAGCACTATGGAGTCCGAACTTGTGAAGGGTGCAAGGGATTCTTTAAGGTATTTTTAGATTATGTTAAGGGATAATAATACTGCTGATTAATATATAATAATAGTCATCATCATTATTATAAAGGATATATATATATATATATATATATATATATATATATATATATATAGATATAGTATATATAGACATATATATTAGTTGCGGCTTTTTATTTTTTTAATAATCTAGAAATGTAGCTGGTTTATGAATGTGTATACATATATACTTTTTTTTTTTTTTTTTTTTTTTTTTTTTTGCTAAGCGCACTTGTTACTCAAAAACATTCCGAATGTTTGCGTGGTAAAATATCAAATGTTTGTATAAATGTTTCGTCATCTAATTGCAAATGTTTTCCTACTTTAGCGAACAGTACAGAAGAACGCCAAATATGTGTGCTTAGCCAATAAAAACTGTCCTGTGGATAAACGTCGGAGAAACAGATGTCAGTATTGCAGATTTCAGAAGTGCCTGGTGGTCGGGATGGTGAAAGAAGGTAAATCGCTAGTGTTTATCATCTCTTCTGAAACGCACGGAGGGAACTGTGCTTTCCATTACTATTTAAAATTACAACTAGATGAATTTGAATAATATGTTACAACGAGCACAATAACCATTTGACATTTACAGTCTTGTGTTGATTTGACAGTTGTCCGGACCGACAACTTAAAGGGTCGTCGAGGCCGTTTACCCTCCAAACCCAAAAGTCCTCAGGAGTCTTCGCCCCCCTTCTCCGCCAGTCAGTTTGATCAGCGCTCTGGTCAGAGCTCATGTGGACTCCAACCCTCCATGAACAGCCTCGACTACACCAGAGTACGTTACAATTGCATTCATCTCCAAAATGCCCATCAGTTTATTCTTTTAAAAAAGAGGAAAGCAAATGCACACATGATGTACACTTGATGCGCCCAAAGTGCAAATCTGACAGAAGTATTTTACATTTAATATGCTACAGTGTTTTCATTATAATCTTTCAAACACTTAGTGTGGCATATTTTACTCTCTAAATTGCTTTTGCAAGAAAAGAAGCCCTGTGAAATACAGACACAAGTTAAATTAAAGAGGGGGAAAACTCTCCCCTTTTTAGAAATGGGCTTTGCAATTTCACGGGTTATATATTTAAGTGAGCTTATTAAGTCATGTTTAAATTAAATTCCAGTTCCAAGCCAACCCGGACTACCAACTGAGTGGAGATGACACACAACACATCCAGCAGTTCTACGACCTCCTCACCGGATCCATGGAGATTATCCGCGGATGGGCAGAAAAAATTCCCGGCTTTACTGACCTTCCCAAACCAGATCAGGACTTGCTGTTCGAATCCGCCTTCCTCGAGCTTTTCGTGTTGCGGCTAGCGTACAGGTACTGTCTTTTTCCCTTTTTCAGATTTTATTGGCTCAGCTATAATTAGGAGCCACTTAAATCCCAGTTTAATAAGTACGGTTATTAATGTGCGCTTCGTTGTTAATTTCAGGTCCAACCCGATGGAAAGCAAACTCATCTTCTGTAATGGTGTGGTGTTGCACAGACTGCAGTGCGTCCGTGGATTTGGCGAGTGGATTGACTCTATAGTGGAGTTCTCGTCTAATCTTCAGAATATGAATTTAGACATATCTGCTTTCTCATGCATCGCCGCCCTAGCTATGGTCACAGGTGAGATCCGTTTATTATAATGGTAAGAAATCTGTTTTATGCGATGTTGTAAAATAAATATTTTATTTAGTAATTATAATTTATATATTATTCTCTTTTTTGCAGAGAGACACGGACTGAAAGAACCTAAAGAGTTGAGGACCTTCAAACAAGATAGTAAATTGTCTGAAAGATCAAGTTACTTTCAACGGAGGCGGCTTGAATCGGCCAAACTATTTGTCCAAACTATTGGGGAAACTGCCTGAACTGCGCACACTGTGCACACAGGGTCTGCAGCGCATCTTCTACCTAAAACTAGAAGATCTCGTCCCACCGCCAGCAATAATCGACAAACTGTTTCTTGACACTCTGCCATTTTAAACAGAGAGTGTGAAAAAAACTATTTGAAACAACCTCAGAGAACTTCCACAGACTCTCTCTAAAAAACTGAAAGTCTGATTTTTAAACCACCTTGATTTTTTAAAACGACCAGCCATCGCCAAATGACGTGCGCTTTCTGAAGGAGGATCATACATTCAAAGCAAGGAAAACAAGAAAACAACACGCAACTTTCATATATATATATATATATATATATATATATATATATATATATATATATATATATATATATATATATATATATATATATATAATTTGTTATCGGTTATTTATTTATTTACTTGCTTATTAATTTATTTATTTATTTGTTTATTTGTTGTTTAATTTTACATCTCGCCCATGAATATCTTCTCAGAACAGACAAAATGTAAAAAAAAGAAAATTATAAAGTGAACAAATACAATTTTAAAAGGAAGCAAATCATTAATAATGTGGAAAAACTATTATAAAAGACACTTAAAACATGTTTGGCTGATTTTTGAATAATAAAATCTAGCCGCCACTACTAACCACTAACTGAAAACGTCCGCATTCATGGAAAATTCACAGAGTAGAGTGTATTATACGCAATTTCTATATGCCTATTCAATAGATTTATGTGATTTATATGATGTGTATAAAGCTTGTACAGAGACAGTTCTTTTTTTTTTTTCTTTTATAACCTGTGCCTGTGTATCTCTGTCAGGTGGAAAGGAGACGCATGTTGTAGAAGACTCTTGTCTCTATTACACACACTATATTCCGGACACTATGTAGTCTATTAGATTTTATAAAGATTCGTAGTATTGGGACAACTTTTAAAAATGGCACATGTAGATAAAAATACCAGTATCGTCTGTACAGGTAAAAAGGGACCCATTGTGTTTGTAAAATTGTCAGACATTCCTTGTTTGTATGTGTTGTATGTATTGTTGCTGTTTAATATAAACGTTTATATATTTATTTTGAGTTTGCAGTTAAAGCATGGTGCAGTTGAAATAATTTCATACGCATCACCGTTGTCTTTGTTTAATGTCTAATATGTAATTTCATTTGGCATCTTCTATAGGTGTGTGATCATCACTGCCTTTTTCTATGGTTTGATTAAATGTACTGCAACGCGGTCGGTATCGAGTCCGAACCAAACTCCATGAGAAAGGAATATTCGATGTTTACAAATAAAACGTGTAACATTTACATGCAGAAGTCGTGTCTTTTAATTACTTTGAAAAATGAAGAGAAATTCACTATACTGATAATAAAGTTTTTCCTCCAAATTTAGGAGCAGAATTAGAGAAGTTTTTTCCCCTCTCCTTGTAACGCTTCCTGTTTTAAGAAAAACTAAGATACAAATTGAATTCGACGGGGAAGTTGTCCGCTTTTTCATTAGACTAACAAAAGACAACAACAACAACAATAATAAAAATAATAAACGCATATTAACCTCCTAGTACTAATTTACGCCCTAGTAAATACGAAAGTGTTTGATAATTTAAATGATAATTTAGTTAGAAAACTTTATGCACTCGTTGGGAAATTAATTTACATTTATTTTAAAGAGTGTGCTTAAATATTCGCATATTGTATCGGCGTAATGTATACATCTTGCATGTTCTGTTTTTGTTTGGTAGAAGTTATTGGCTATTGTTGATCACCACAGGTGTTTCAAAACTATTAAATATGTCAATGGAATAATAATAAAAACATGACGACGGATGAAAAATAACTATTTAAAATGATTCTAAATCATTTAATAAAACGTCTACATGATTGAGAAATAATTAGAACTATTATAGTAAACTCTTATGATGACTAGACATTCATTTAATTTCAATATTTTTCCCTACCTTAATTCTGAACACGGAATGCGCTTAAACGGGTTGAAAGCGAAATGTACTAAGTTATAGCGTATTTAAATGTTTCGGTCGTTTAAATTTATCAGATATTTAAGTAGCATAATCTTGTTTTGAAAATTAATCCGTATATAAATATTTTTTTGCGTTTTTCCCAATTCATTTATTAATTGTTGGTGTTAATGTTTAGTTTGATCTTAAGGACATTAAAACTAGACAAGAAATTTGAGAATGAAAATACTAATTATATTATTTAGACAGGTATTATCTAAATAAAAGAAGTGCGGATTTGGGCAATGGAAGAAACGTGCATTCAGCTGCTCTACCTGTGTGCGTGTGTGTTTGTGTGTGTGAGTGTGCGTGTGTATGTGTGCGTGTGTTCGTGTGTGTGTGTGTGTGTGTGTGTGTGTGTGTAATCTTATCACATCACTGGCCTTAACAAAGTCAGTATTTAATTTTCAGACAAATTTGCTTCGCAATGAATCGTATTTAAAGATTAACAAATACTTAATACAATGAACAAATGAACTCAAAACATGTACATTAACAAGTGGCAAATAAAACGTGACAATTAAACCATAAATGACCGTACATGCTAGTTAAAATGAGCTTTAAACGTTTGCATTTAGCTGTGTCCCCTGGGACTTTTTCCTGGGAAAATTCTGAAACACTGTACATTTAATCTGAAAGCAGAGACAAAATTGACCTTGGCAAAACTGATCGATAAGACAGTGAACTGGTGAAATTGTAGAAACATGAAAATTACATATTTATTACAACATTAACTTGGTGCAGATGGGTATAGACTTGAAGTGTGTAAAAAGTTATTCTCATTTAATTGTACCTCGCGATTCCCGGACGGCGGTCTTGAGCATTTACTGTGCCTTACAAAAGAGTTTTGCGGAATTCTGTCATTCAACATTCATGTCCGTGTAGCTCAGAAAGGAGATGAAGGTGCCTCTGGGCAACGTCTGGGAACGCTCACAATCGCACAATCTCCATCTCTTTCTCTCTGCTTCTTTTGCTGTCTCATTCTCTTTCTCTCATCAGCCATGGCATGGCTGATCTTTTCCCAAAGTTCTCACAAGGCAAAGAATTGTCTGAATAATTAGATCTTCAAAGCAAAAAGACTAATTCCAAGTCAAATTAAGATTACACTCAAAAGCAGTTTGCTGACATTTAGCAGATCAGTTAGAGGGACGCTCTGCAGTGTCACAAGCTTGTAACGTGTTGACTGAAGTAATCATTTAGGTTGGCAACGGCCTAATCTCTGCATAGAGAATAAAGCACGAAGCAATGTCGTGAGCGGAGTGTGACGAGAGAAACACGCTCGCCTAACACGTGTTGAGGTATTTCCAGTGAGCTCTCGTGCACGTCGTCTCGCTCACACTCCAGTTCTGCGTGTTTAAATAGAGACGAATTCACCTAGCATCTCAGTGCTGTTTTATCTGTTCTGACAAGAGGGACGAAGATGGTGACGGTCTCCTATATGCTCTTGGTCTGTCAATCTGTTCTCTGGTTTCTGCTTAGCACGGCAGGTAATGTAAAGGCAGAAGGAATAACACGCTCCGTCTGCACGCGGAGAGCTCGAAGGCCGCAGGCACTTTGTCTTAAGTGCTAGAGCAGAAAACCTAAGAGGAACTAAATTATAATGCAGTGCTCAACTCGAACAGATCCGTCCGGTCTTTGTACTGAGGGGCTGATGGGATAGACGCCCTAAAATACAGTCATTAAGCAGTGCAGGACGAGTTCTTCGTATTTCACAGATAATTTAAGTAACTTACAGAGACCTCAGAGTAACAACGTCAGAGAGAAATAGCTGCAACATTCGACCGGACTCAGGGAGAAGTACTCTGCGGCCAAGAACCCATCAGCAACTTTTATCGTTGCTTTGAAAAGTTCCGTGATGTGATTTACCTTTGCTCTGCTGTATTTGTTAAAGCATATATTGGTTTACATATGGCAGATAATTACGTCTGTGAGCGTCCAACCCAAATGCAAGTTCGTGCAGAGCTAAAGCAGATGCTATGTGCACACTATGGGTTTAGAGACAGATGCTTACTGCTTGGCCTTTAAATAGAGGTAAAGTTGGTTTTATATTCAGATATTCTCCTTAATAATATAATTTCAGAAAAGTATTCTTGGCAAATTCTAAATAGTGAAATCATATTAGCAACCAATAATTATCAAAGTACAGCACTGTTTGCTAATGTTGTTTTGAAGTTATGCTTACATGCTAATTCTGACCGAATATTCAAATTAACGTGGTAAAGAATATAGAGACAGGTAAATGAACGAATGTGCGAACTTTACCTCAATGGCCTTTAATACATTCCAATTTATGTCTAATGATCTGTTTGATGGGCATGTATATGGGCAATTCTTCAACTACAGGCACTTTTAGCCTTGTGAAGTTGAGAAAAAAAAAAAAAACGTGTTCAAAAGTAAGGTAATAGGCTTATAGCCTCATAAGTTTTACAACAATTTAAAACAATTTGTCTAGTTTTAAGATCTGTAAGAGAACAAACTCAGATATAAAGAGAAATTGTTAATATTAAGCAAATGTAATTTCCGCCACATCTCAATATACATCTTTTATTTCAAAATGAAATAAATTATGGCAGTTAAAAATAGTCTAAAATCTTTTTGTGTCTAGTTTAACCAATCTTTCCACAATATACACAATAATCATACATTTGTCAATTAAATAAATTAATCATTTAGGACCAAATGCTGGATTGTACACCTGTCACACTCTAAAATTTAATGTTAATTTGGTTGAGAGCTTTTAAGAAAATAAATAAATTAAATTAGTATATTAAATGGAGCATGAACCCATAAATTGTGAATACATTTTTAAAGTGTGATGAGAACTTTTGAAATATATATTTTTTAATTTGTGTGGTGGTGGAAATGACAATGAATCCGTGTTAATGTAGAGAAACATTAGATATTTATTAAACAATCTTTTACACAAACTTTTTGAAGCAACTTTACAGTGTTGTGGTGGAAATGACACTGATACTGTGCGACAACTATATTTTGAAAAAAAAATTATATTAATAATAGTCTCACATTATTAACTATAAAATATTAAAATTATTTCACTAGTGCTTAATTAAGATGTATTAAGTTACCAGGCAAATAATATTTTTAAATGTTGTTTTCATTGTTGAAGTTTAAAGCTCGACAAGGTGAAAACAGTGATTTTAACACCTAAAGGAAGGTTGAATAATATGAAAAAATATAATAGAAAGCTAGTAATTTTTTAAAAAGTAGATTTTATTATTAGTTTTTCCAAAGGAAGAGGAACTTTAACAAAATTATATATACTTTTGGATATATTATCAAAGGACATAAAAGTGCCTGAAGTTAAAGAATTACCCTAATGTTTAACCCTCTGCTGCATGCATTATAATAGATCTATAAAAAAATACTTGACTGTTTTTCTTTTTTTAGAATTTTGAAAAAAAAAAAAATTAAGGTACTTTATGATATGTTGCCATATGGCAACAACGTCCAACAGTAGAACTGTTCTAACTTAGAAAATACAAATTTAGAACTTTCATTAATAATTTTGTTGTTTGAAATGATTTAATTGGTGTTGCAGTATTATAAGCTTTAACACAGAACTTATAAATGACACCTTATACATGCTTTCCAACAACTCATATTCCAACAGCTTTCATTTATTCCATTATGTTTTGCTGAATATTATTGAAAACAAACATAATATTGTATTATCATGTATTCAACATACAGTAAATAGAAATATTTTCTCCAGTAAATATTATAACAAATAAACAAGTCTAGTATATCCAAGTGCATCAGAATATTGCAGCTACTAGCTAACAATGTTTATATATTATTCTATATACTATACTACACCTGTCTTATCTGCCTCAGAGCTAACTAATTTATCAAACGTCCAGTCTGCATCATTCTCATGGTCACTAAAACCCATCTCATCCTCACTTTCATCTGCAGGAAGAGCCAGTTCTGTCCTTTTCTTCTTTCACTTACCACAGAACATGGTGGTGCTCGCTAATGCACTGTGCCCTCTTTTCATATCTATTCAAAAGTAGTATTGCCATTAAAACTAGATATTATCCATAATGCAAATGCCATTAACATATTACTAATCAGCATTATATTACTAGCATTCATGTTGTTATTGTTAAAACTTAAAAGATCACAGCTGACCTTGCTAGCTAGCTAACCCATTGCAATATTGCATGTTCCACTTTTGCACAGTGTTGCCATTTGGCAACCCAAACATTTGATCGATTACAAAAAAATAATTTGAAAAAAAAAACCTTTTGGAGTTGTGAATATGTCATCATAACTTACTGGAGGTGATGTTTCAGATTTTTTTGTAATTCTGACATAATTTGATTCTTTGTTTTTATTGATGTTTACATTTGCATTCAGCCAACTACTCACAATAAACACCAGTCTGTCAGAAATTGCGCTACAGAAAAACACAGCATGTCATGTGACTTAACCAAAGCACATCATTGGCTACACTAAGGTCTTCTCTTTGCAAAAAAAAATCAATGTTGGTCTTAAAGAGACAGTTTTAGGGAAATTAACATAAATATCATGTTGCCATATGGTAACATTATACGGTAGAGGGTTAAATATGAAGCTATGTGTTAGGGCATAACTTATGTTCACTTACTCAAGAGTTTCTAAAAAAAAAAGTGATCTCATGAGCTAGATAACTGCCATTTGCAGACTTTGAGAGAGCAAGTCAGGTGTATGTCTCAGAACAGAGATAGCAGTTTGTTCCATTTATTCTTTATTTTTTAAACAATTTTTTTTCTAATTGTTTTTGATTTAAATTTCTGTCCTACAAACCAAAATTACAGTGTCATTTTATTTTTCTAATGACCCCACTCCATCGTTCACTGTAAAAAATAAATCCGTAAAATTTACGATAAAAAAACGGCAGCTGTGGTTGCCAGTATTTTGTCGTTTAAAATACGGTACAAACTATAAAATAAATCCTCATTTTTACAGTAAAGTACTGTATTTCATTCATTTATAGATGCAATATGTCTGTGTTTTGAATTACCAACATCTACACATCTTTTGTTACACAGATATACACGTTAACAAATTCATATGCAGGTGGTGATGAGAAAAAATATATAATGAACCACAAGCAGAAAAGCTTATCAGTGTATAGAGGGTGCTCAGTGTCATTCACATTACTAAACATCAGTATGGTAACACACATAAAATTAAAGTCATGAAATAAACATTGTTTATCAACATTAGATGTAACATAAATCTCTAATGTACATCAGTGATGGGGAAACAACTAAAAAGATGCATAGTAATGTCAACAAAAAGCATAAAAAGGGATGTGCCATGCAGGGAATTCTGGGAAAGTCAATTTACAGTTATTCGCCGTATATATTAAGGAAGCATACTGTTAACCAGGTTATGGATTTTCACCGTAGCATTTTTACAGTTTTTTACCGTTGAAATCACGGCTATTTTTACAGTGTTCTTACATCTTAACATCATATGTCCTGTTTCTTGCACTTGGCAAAGAACAGTTTATCATGATGTTTGAGCATGCATCAGTAAAATAGGTCAGAGAGAAGACTTCATTAAATCCATATACTCCGTAGAGCTAGAGGTCATCACACACACAACACTTATGGGGACTTCCCATATACAGTTGAAGTCATAATTATTAGCCTTTCTGAATTATTTGCCCCCATGTTTAGTTTTTCCCCAATTTCTGTTTAACGGCGAGAAGATTTGTTCAACACATTTCTAAACATAATAGTTTTAATACTCATTTCTAATAACTGATTTATTTTATCTTTGCCATGATGACAGTAAATAATATTTGACTAGATATTTTTCAAGACACTTCTATACAGCTTAAAGTGATATTTAAAGGCTTAACTAGGTTAATTAGGTTAACTAAGCAGGATAGTGTATAGTGTAATTAGGCAAGTTAAAAAATAGCTTAAAGGGGCTAATGATTTTGACATTAAAATGTTTTTTAAAAATTTAAAAACTGCTTTCATTCTAGCCAAAATAAACCAAATAAGACTTTCTCCAGAAGAAAAAATATTATCAGACATACTGTGAAAATTTCCTATCTCTGTTAAACATCATTTGGGAAATATTTAAAATAGAAAGAAAAAAATCAAAGGGGGGCTAATAATTCTGACTTCAACTGTATGTCAGGATTTTTATACTGTGCAGACTGTGCATCCTGTCCAATTAACTCTAGCACAGAACATTCTGCAGCTTGCACATTTTTAAAAAATACTTAATTCTGTCCTTACGGGGACCAAATAAACATCCCCACAAGGTCATATTGCTATATTTGTGGGAACATTTGTTTCCAACAATGTGATAAAAAAAAGGAACACACACATACACAAACACACAAACGATTTAAATAAGATGCAAGAGTAAAATCCTCCCAAAAATATCCTACCAATTCAATGCATTCAATACACTGATTGCTAATTGGAGTGTCTTTTTAAGCATGATCACACAGAGAATTTCCCTTTACCGCAAAAGTCAATTATTGATTTGACACATATTAAGCATGTCTCTTTGTGCGAAGGATGACATACACATGCACAGACACACAGGCCTCACTCTTCGCACATTATTCTGTCATTCATATTAATAAACAGAGAACCAATCCTTTAGTCATGTGAGGAGAATGACCAAATGTCAAACAATGACTGATGTCACTGCATGTGGAAATTAAAGCGCTGTCCCTCTGTGTTCTAACAGACATTATCACACACATCAGACCAGCAAAAGACACTAATTATTTAAAGATCCACTTTAAAGTGACTGACTGCAGCTGTGGAAGCGGTCACATCACTCATAAATATTTAGTTTAAACAAGTTGTGGGCCGACCCACCGCTGTGAATTGATTCCTGATGAATACTGTTAAATTATCATTTCTAGTGTGGCCAGCAATCCTGCACCGCATGGGTGACTAATGCAAATCTACAGATGAGGGGGAAATCAAGAGAAAACAGAACATTTCATAATTGTAAGATGCACATTTTAATTTTTATGCTTATTTAGCACTTATTATTTTTCCAGTAACAGTATTTAAAGCTAGATAATCCACCTGGGGTGCGTTTCCCAAAAGCATCGTTAGCCAACTAAGGTCGCTAGTTCGTTGATTTGCCGTTTTCCAAATCCATCACTCCAATGAACATTCGCAAACTGCGTCGCAAACCTGAGCACTTGAAACTACACCTCTGGAGCTGTAGTTAGAAACATAGTTCCTGGCTGTGTTCTATTCCCACTTATCCCCTATATTCCCTATTAATTTAGAACATTCTAACATTTAAACTTGGAATGAATAAAAATAAAAAGCATTAAAGTCATCACTCTTGGGTGTATTTTGCTTTCAAACTCTTTTTACAGTTCAGTTTTAGCGATCTTCCAGCCTGATCTCACGAGAAAACGTAAGTATTTACGTTTTGACAGTTTAGTGGCTAATTCGTACAAATTTGTACGAGTTCAGTCGTACGAAATTGTACGATTTTAAAAAGGAGGCGTGGCACCTAACCCCACCCCTAAACCCAACCGTCATTGGCGGATGAGCAAATCGTACTAAATTGTACGAATTAGATCGTACGAATTCATACGAATTAGCCACTAAATCAAAAAGTTACGAATTGCCGTGAGATTGTGTTGGATCTTCATGTTTACAATTGTGCTCCTTCGCAGTGCACTTTGAAAACATTGATGTCATTTTGAACACAGCCTCATGGCGAAAGCTAGGTGAACTATATTTAAAAATGGAATTTATGTTACATCTCCAAAGCTTGTGAAAACAAAAAACATAGCATACGTTAATTCTTTTAATTTACATTAGATTAATTATTAAGTATCTGTACTGTGTATGACATGGGCCTGCTGGTTAGAACGTTCTGCTGTGGTTTACAAATGTCAAATTGTAAAAGTAGACTTTTCAAAAAAATTTTAAATAAATAAATATCCTACTTAATAATAATAATAATAATAATAATAATCATCATCATCATCATTAATATTACTATTAAAGTAGGATTTTTTAAATTTCCTAATAAATATTTGATTTCATTTTATAATAAACAGCCTCATTATTTATTTATTTATATATGATATTAGAATACGTGTTTGTAAATTATTTTATGTTTTAGAATGTAATTGTAACACGGGGAGTGACAGAAACAACTGAGGTTTAGGATCCACGTGCAGGTTTATTCAAAGTCAGGAAGGCAATGGTCAACACAGGTGCAAACAGATGTATAAAGGCAGTCCAGAATCGTAGTCAAACACAGGCGAGAGGTCGGTAGACAGGCGGCAGACAAGGAGAAAGGGAAACCAGGCAAAGATCAAAAACACGGAGGAACAAGACTAAGGGAAACACGTTGTAATATCACTTTACAGAAAACAAGACTCGGCCAAGGAAGTGAGTGTGTGTGCTGTTTAAATAGTGTGTGTAATCAGTCTTTGACAATCCTCAGGTGGTGCGAGTGTAATCAGTAGAGACTTGGAGCAGGTGTGAGTGTGTGTGTGGCATGACTGAATATGTAGTCCATTAATGGCGGAATTGTAGTCCATGTGTGTTTGTGTGTGAGATTCAGCGATCTGGGAGTTATGATCGCTGGTGATCGTGACAATAATATGTAATGTTCAACTTCTCAATAAATTAGCAAAGCAACCATGCCCTATATGTGCCATTTACATATATGTCAATTAATATGGAAAGCGAGTGCATATTTTTACCTAAACTAATATTGGATTTTATTTCAAATGCATGTTTGTGTAAAACAATATAATTTGCACAAAGAAATGATGGGGTTCTTCTCTAAAGAAGTAGTTACTCCACCCTGTTTAGAGCATCATTATGGCCGTTTTACGTTATAACTAACGTAGTTCAAGTGATGGATCTGCGACAGAGAAACTAGGGGTTTTGGGAAACACTCGTCACTACATCAGTCTTTTCCCAAACAATGCATCGTTACAGTTCAGCCACGAGTTACGTTGTTGTTTGGGAAACGCACCCCTGAGCAGTACTTTGTAAGATAATCTACGACTTTAAGGTCAGTTAAGAGTAAATCTTTGAAGTTTACAGTTTCAGTAGTGAAAAATTATATAATTCTAGATATATATTTAATACCTTCAACACATTAATACAAGATGTAGTTTTATTTCAAGTAATATGATCTTATTTTATTGATTAGATATTTGTTTGGGAGGCAAGAAATATTAATTATGTTTAGATATGTGTTTGGGAAACAACTGATTAAATGTGTAAAGCTGGGTCAGCAGAGCGAGGATCTATTTGCAGCTTTTATTAAGATCATGCACAGTTTTTTAGGCAGGGTCAGTAGCTGATAGACTGTTTCTCAATATGCGTTCTTCAGCGTTCTTGAGCCCTCGTGTTCTCGTGTAACGTCATCATCAGATACCAAAGTTCAGTTCCTCAAGACCGCAAGAACAGAGGACGCGTGAAACTTCCCGGATGTGTTCTTGATATCGAGGACGCACCGATGCAGACTCTAGATGCAGGCTCTAGAAGTCCCAGAAGTCATTACGACTGGAGGTGGGAAGCGCAGCATTTTTCTTAGATTTATTATTAAAGCACAGAGATATCACTTATTTACCTCAGGAGTTTCCCTAAATCAAACGGTGAAAGTAAACATTACCATGGACATTTTAGTAAAGGAGTAAACACATTAAGGGTGTTTGTTTGCTAAAATTCGTATTAAAATCTGTTTTATTTATATTGTGTAACCTATATTTATAATGTTTTTATGCATAGTAAATATTTGAAAACGGGAAAACAAGAAATGGTTGTATGAATGCTGTAATGTTTAAATAATTTTCCATTAAAAAAGGCGTGAAGGTCACGTGACCATCAGGAAGAACGCAGCGTCTCGTTTCTCACAAGACGCGTTCTCTGTTCTCGTGGTCTCCTGAGTTCGTTCTTCCGAGGACACCTGGCAAGACCAATCTGGCAAGACGCAAGTCCGTTCTCTGCATTCTTGGAATTGAGAAACAGCCAAGGACATCACGGGCAAAACATAGGCTGGGTGAAACAACAAGCAAAGGGTTGGGGCACACTGCAAATTTTAGATGGTAGATTTAACTACCTCAGAGTTTATATGGAAACCACTATAGAAGTGTTAAAATTACACTTTTGAAAGAGTTAACATTATCAACACTCAGAGAGTGTTAATTAGCAAACTCTTATAGTGTAAAATATTAACACCACAAAGGATCATATGAACACCACTCAGTGTTATGTGTTAACACTTCTAGGTCAAATTTTCAACACCGCACAGAAATAAAAATATATCTTGTTTAATATCAGCAAGACTTTGATTGAAGAGGTTGATTCATTTTTAAATCTAGAGGGGTGGTAAAGTGAAGGAGAAACCGGAAAGTAATGCTGTGTCCTCTAGCAGATCAGTGCTCATGCTAGCCACTGACGTCTGGATGAAAACAAGAGAGAGAGAGAATTAGCATGAGAACTCAAAGGAAACTCAAGCTCTACTGTGTACTGTGTATGGTCTACTGTACCATATCCGGTGCTTATATTCTCTCTCTCTGACGAGGCACAACTGGCAGCGATCGGCTCTGATGAAGTGGTTGCAGATAATGGGGATTTGGGGCTCTAGCGATGCAACATCGCAATGCTTGCCACATCATCCACCCACATCCCACCCCCATGGCATTGTTTTGAACTGAATCACTGCTCTATTGGAAATGAGAGGAGATGTTAAGTGCGGGAGAGGCGAGTTTTGACAGACTTGCCCATCCAGATCACCGTCACAGTTCCCATGACGTTCCTGGCTCGGTCTTGGACTTTAAAGTGGAAGTCCTGGAGCAATAGAAACCCCCTGTGACTTGTGCATTGCTGTTTTTCGCCACTGAAGAAGAGTTTGGTTTGTCAACAGGGTGAAGGAACAACATAGGAGAGTTTAGCTCCAGGACTGCCCACTTCATAGCGAGGGCCTATTTGTTGACGGTCTGAAGGATAAACGGGCAGCTGAAGTCCGGTGCATGGAGCACTTGAAAGGAGGCAAGGGCCTCCTTGAGTATCTGGAAAGTCTGTTCAACAATTGAACTCAAGAAAATCCTTTTTGGCTGCCCATTCTACGTCAGGTATGGCAACGGGCTGGCTATGAATGAGAACTTAAGCATAGGCATTTGGTCGAGATTTTAAGCATTTATAGTAGGCTGCTGAACACAAAAAAGTTATGTACCTGGGATTTGGTGTTGGCCCAATGACATTTCCAGTGATTAGCTGTGAGACCACCCCACAATAACTCCAAGAGCACCTTCCGCTGATGGGTAAGATGTTCCGCTCAACACCTTGAGTGGATTACCATGTCATCCAAGTAGGCTGCAGCATATTCTAAAAGAGCTCTGAGAGGCATGCTCATCATTTGTTAAAAAAAAAATAGTGGCTGGAGCCCTGTGCAGCCTGAAGGGGAAGAACCAGTAGTGCCAGTGACCACCAATTTCTCTTTAGCCCCTGTGATGACAGGGACTTGCCAGTATCCATTTGTTAGGTGTAGGGTGGAAATGAAGTGGGCACTACCTAAACGATTCAGGTGCTCATCTACCTGAGGCATTGGGTAACCGTCAAAGCTGGGTGCTTTGATTAGCTTTCTGAAGTCATTACAAAAGTATGTGCCATCCGGCTATGGGAACATCACCATTGGGCTGGACCACTGGCTATGAGAAACTTTGATTACCTCTAATTTCAACATCTTTTCCACCTCCTATTCAATAGCCAGCCGGTGAGCTTCTGGTACCCAGTAGGGCTGCTGAAGGGAAAGTCTGTAATCATGCTGACTTCGACTGGCCAAACACCTAGACCGACTGATATGGTGACCCACTGGCCATGGCTCCATACACACATGTAATGGGAATTTTAGCTTTACTCCCCATTGAATCAGACCCGGCTGAGTAAGCAGCTTGCCATTTAGCAGAACTTTTCTTGAGGGAGATCCTGATGGCACCATCCACCCTGTAATGCACCATGCCAAGCGCGTAAGGTCCATGTTGCTAAGTTGGTTGGCATGGGCTCATCCACCAGGCTCAGGACTGCAGGTCTGCTCTCTGTCTGCGAGGTGCCCTCTAGGGCAGAGTTGCCACTCTCTCCTCAGCATCGTGAGCTAGTGTTGCTTCAGCTAGTTTAACCGCTTCCACTAGAACTGCCAAGTTCTCTGGGTTTTCCATGCTCACCGGTCTGCAGCAATATCTCGATGACCACATTCTCGGTGACCGGAGTGGTGCTGGGGCTTCCACTAAGGAGCCACAAGTGGGCTAGATGGGGGAGATGCACTGGAGCAATGTCATCATAAGCTCAAGATGTAAACTGTTAGGTCATGCTCATCTTTTATTCTTTTGAAAGTCTCATAATTTTTGTCTTCAGAGAGTAGTAAGCCCACTGTGAAACCTTAGTTAAAAACGGAGCAATAATTCTCACCCATTCCTTCCTGAACCATAACTCTTTTGACGCAGTTACTTCAGGATTTGCACTGAGGATTTGCTCTGGCATGATGGTTAGAGCGGGGAAGTTGTTTGATGTCACAATGCAATTTGGTGCAACACCAATGTATAGGTGTGGCAAAAGAACAATGAATTTTGTGGTAAAATGATTTATTTAATTCCCATGAATAATCAAATGAGTTTTTAAAAATATTATTCACATAAATAGAGACTGAAGACAACAGGCACAACAATTATATGTTTAAAGTTAGAGTGCATGTTGGTTATCTGCCATAATGTAAAATGTCACACTAATGGACAACATTGCCCCATCAGCATGCACTTACTCTGAAACTACACCATGTATAAACCTCTCTCTCTCTCTCTCTCTCTCTCTCTCTCTCTCTCTCTCTCTCTCTCTCTCTCTCTCTCTCTCTCTCTCTCTCTCTCTCTCTCTCTCTCTCTCTCTCTCTCTCTGTGTCTCTTACTCTATGACACATACCCATGCATGAGTAATGTGTTTATGCTTCATAAATTGCACATGCTTTCGTCCTAAATAAGAAAAAAAAAAATAACTGTGCACACCTGATTTCTGACATTTGGCATTTTCATTAAATAAATAAATGGATAAAATGGTGAATGCATTTTTTAGTTGCCTATTGTTAGGCAAAGATTTTAACTAAATAGAGGGTGAAAACATTTACAGTGTGTGAATGCAGCCATTTTCATAAACACAAACACATACTTCCAGCCAGGCCAGGTTCTCCCTGCAACTGCACGTCATTCCCTTTCATTACGCCAGCACCTTAAGTACCCTCACCTAGTGTCAGACCTCCTTGCATACACGAAGAACTGCATTCTCCAAACGGTCTTTATCAATTACTCTTGTCTCAAGTTTATTACTTCTCTCATACTCTGTGATCTTCAGTGTCTGCATCTCTCCTTCCCAGTGTGGTTTCTTCTGATCCCTCCTCTGGTTGTTGTTGATCCCTATATCCGTCTATCTGTGTGCCTGGTTTCTCTGTTCTATCTGTTTATCCATGACCATCCTGCAAAGCATCTACATTTACTACTGTTTACCCTGCCATCCAATATAATAAACTGTTGTTACACTTACGTCTCTGGTTCCAGTCTCCTTCTGTGACAGAAAGCCAGACCAGTACCGACAGGATGGGCAGCAACAACCCATTTCAAGCACTTGTGGACTCTCTCAAATAGATGATGCAAACACCACCACCACCACCGAGCATTTCAGCCTTCCGCATGATTTCTCCAACGAATGTCAATGCCATTACCATGGCTCTGCCAGTACCCTACTCAGGCATGGCGGAGTGCAACAGTTTTCTGCTTCACTTGTTTTGAAATGCAACCATTACTATACCCTACTGATGCTTCCAAAATTGCTGTCATGATTTCTCAACTACTTACAGGCAAGGCGCTGCACTGGGTGGAAACATGGACCCAAAAGGGTGTGGTGACACAGTCTATAAAGTTGTTCAAAGAACAATTCAGAGTGGTTTTCGGTCGATCCGCTAAAGAAGCATCCGCTGTTGAAGTTATATTCTCAGAAAAATGGTACTATGACAACTCAAGTGTATTCATTAAAATTCCGCACCATAGCAGATGCCAGTCAGCGGAATGAATGCTCCCTGATAACAACTTATCATCAAGGTCTTGAACCATGCCTGAGAATGCAGTTAGCTGCCTATGATGATTCTTATGGTCTGGAAAACTTCATTCAACTATCGATCTGATGCTCTTAATGTATGGAAGCCTGTAGCAGAAAACATCCATAACCTCATATTTTCTACTTAGCCTGATACCAAGATCCTTCCAGAACCCAGCCATTAACCAATAATCCTCAATTGAGGAAGATTAACTAAAGCAGCGCGGCTCTGTCAGCTGAATTGGGGTTTGTGCTTATATTGTGGGAAGACGTGGTATTTCTGTGCATCATGCCCCAAATGTCCCGCACATCCAACTATGAGTGCTATTCTGTTGCCATTATTACTTTGTTTACGTTTTGTTGCCATTATTACTACTGTTGTGATGCTTACTGCACCCAACCTCTATCTTCTACTGGTCACACTCCTTGACTCCAGTTCAGCTGGCAATTTCATGTCCAGAGCATGTCGTCAGCTCCACTGCCAGACCTGCCAAAACCCCTAAACTGCCATAATGTCGATTCCATGCCCATGCAGATTGGGTTATTTCACGAAGTGGATATCAACTTGTTGGTTCTGGAAGAGTCCACCGCCATCATCATCCTAGGGCCCCAGAGTGCCCGCCAGTGTTGGCTCCAGGCTCAAATCACATGCTAGTGTTGGCTCCAGCCCCAGAGCGCCCGCCAGTCTCGGCTCCAGCCCCAGAGCGCCGCTCATTGATGGCCCCAGCTGGCTTCTAGACCTGCCTGCACCACCTAGATGCCTTGCCCTGCTGGCCCCAGCTCGGCTCCTAGCCCTGCCGGCCCCAGCCCAGCTCCTAGCACTTCCGGCCCCAGCCCGGCTCCTAGCCCCACCAGCCCCAACCTGGCTCCTTGCCCTACCGCCACCACCCTGATGCCTTGCCCTGCCGGCACCAACCAGAGGCCTTGCCCTGCCAGCACCTCTCAGGCCTCCAGCCCTGGCGGCTCCCCACAGGCCTCCAGCCCAGCCAGCTCTCCACAAGACTCCAGCCCAGCCGGCTCCCACAGGCCTCCAGCCCAACTGGCTCCCCACTGGACTCCTGCCCAGCCGGCTCCCCACAGACCTCCTGCCTTGTCTCCCTGACTGATCCTCCCTGGGTCGTCCTTCCTGCTCCTCCCTGGTGTGGAGCATCACCACTGAACCCCTCTGGTCCCACCTTGAACTGTCCCTCCTGCTCCTCCCTAGCTTTCAGCCTGGACTCCCATTCCTGCTGCCTCTCCCTTTCTGTCAGCCAGGGTCCCTGAAGCTCCTGACTTTCCCTTGTCCCTCCCATCCCTCCCTTGTTTGTCTTCTTGGGTCTGGCTTGGCTCCCCTCCCCCCTTCATGATGTCTTGCATGTTCACTTCCCTGTCTTGTGTTGTTTGTTGATGTTGCTTGTTTTGTTATGTGGTAGTTTCTTGTCTGTCTTGTACCTTGTTGGATGTTCCTTTTAGGGATGCCAGGTGGCATGCTTAATATGTTAAAGATTTTTGGTCTATGTGAAGATTCCTGAAATGTGTTAAATAGCTAGATATTTGCAAATTATCCTTACAATTGTTGCAAGGATATTTTCTTAGGACATTGCACAAAGTAAAATACCATTTCAAAGATATATTTGAGATGTGTGTTGTATCTATAATGTTTGTTGCTTGAGGCTTCGTGCTTATTATTGCCAACATGCATCGAGGTTATCCAGGTATCAACAAACAAGCTTTTTATTAAGTTTTATTCAGGTAAAAGTATTGTCAACTTAGGGTATCTATATAGGCTAGTTTGCTCAAACACTAAACATTACAGTGCTACGGTAACTGCATATGACATAGGTATTTTAAGAAATCTAAATACGCTCAACAATAATCAAAACATGTATAGCCCTCTTCTTTTTCTGCTTCTACTGACAACAGGCCCACACTGAATAAATAATTTTACCTAATGACTGGACACGTCTTGCTATTCACGTTTACAAACACCTGAAATGCCCCCATGCAGCATAAGAACAAATGAGTATACAACACATGGTCACAGGGTAACAGAGTGAAACTAAACATGCTGAATAATAGCCCCCCAAAAATCTAAACAATTACATACATCTTTCCTCTTTTGTTGAAGAGATTATGTTCTCCTATGCCAAAGAGTAAATGCCCCTAAAATGTTTCAACAGTTACACAAGTATCTAAATAACAACTTTGTTTCAGCCAAAAAAAAAAAAAAGACGGAGGTAATGGAGTGGCCATCTCAATCCCTTGACCTCAACCCCCCCAAAAATTGTGAGGTTATATTAAAAATGTAAAACCCAAAAATTCACAGGGACTGCGGGATGTAGTTTCTTAGTTAATCTTTCTGAGATGTAAAAAAAACTTTTTCTGGGTGCCCAAAGTTGATGATGCAATGCAAATGTGCTGCAGTTATTAAAAACAATGAAATGCAACTAAAAGTTTAGTAACTTGAGCTGAAGTGTAAACATGTGTTTAGTGTATATGTATCTCAGTTTAAAGGGAACATTTTTCAAATGCCTGTGTTGTTGTGGTCACGTGGTTATGCTCATCATTGCTTTACACCGATCAGCTGTTTCTAATCAGCACGGGGCAGCTGTTATTCATTTCTGCACCTATATCTGTGCCGTGTTTCTTTGTTTATTGTTGTTTGTTCACGTTGCATTCTGTGTTTCTTCTGGATTCTCTGTGATGAGTTGTCCTATAGACATGTCTTCCTATGTGCTGCTCTTCCTGGTCTCGGCTGTCCACAGGGCTAATCGTGGCACTTGTTTCTGCTATGGCGTTTGGCTGTTTAAGTTCTCTCTTACTTGCACCTGTTTGTCTGTTCCCTCTGGTGTTTAATAAACTTGCACTTGGATTTTTCATTGTTGGCTTCGATCTATTCTTGCAGCATGACAACGAACTAACCCTTTTTTTATGGATCCAGCTAGTGTCACACAGATCACAGACTTTTTTTTGTGTCACAGCACTGCATGCATAGATTGTCAGGAGGAATTAATGGTGGCCACCAGCCAGGCCATTCAAAGCCTGGTAACCCAAGTTAATGAACTGGTTCAGCAGCCCAGGGGTGGAGTCATCACACAGGAAGCTACTTGCACTCCACCAACACTTATCAGCACCTGAAGCGGTGACATAAGGGGAACCCTAGTTGTGTTGCTCTTTTCTGGCAAAGTGTTCTTTGTATTTTTCACTGCAACCATAATAATTTTCCACAGAGCAAGCTAAGGTAGCTTTTGTCATCATGCTACTTTCTGGTAAAGCTGCTCAGTGGGCAACCATGTTGGAGCAGAAACTTCCCTGCTGTGCATCGTTCTTTTCCGAGGAGCTTAAAAGAGTTTTCGATGATGCAGCTTCTGGAAGAGAGGCGGCACGGGTCCTAGCAGAGCTTCATCAGGGGAGTCGTAGCGTTGCGGATTAGTCTGTGAAATTTCACACATTAGCCATGGAGTGTCGATGGAATGCGAAGGCTCGATGGGATGTGTTCTTACAGGGACTCTCTGAATACAACCAGGATGATATATATGCCCTTGAGGTTCCTAAGGTTTTGGTTGCGCTTTTTGATTTGGCAATCAGGTTGGGTGCTAGACTACATCAGGAGACACGCACAAGGCGGGTTCTATCATTCGACCCGATGTTTCTCTCCTTCTATTCCTCTGGTGGGGTGTGAAGGTTGCTAGCACCGAGCCTGAACCCATGCAGTTGGGCAGGTCCCACCTCTCACTTGATAAGTGACATTGTTGGTCTGAGAGTCTTTTCCTATACTGCGGAGAGGTGGGGCACATCATGGCTTCATGTCCAGTAAAAGCCCGCACCCATCAGTAGTTAGGAGTGTTTACTGACAGTTGAAATTAATTTGAGGAAAACCTCTGTTACTGCTACCCTGCTGGCTGTACAGTTGTGTTGGGCATCTGAGACTTGACTCTTAATGATTCTGGGGCAGAGGGAATTTTAATGAATTATTTTGCGTGCAGGTTAAAGCTTCTAGTTATTTTCCTTGCTCATCGCATTGTTGTCCACACCCTCTGTAGTGTATTCCTTCCATTACTTGCTCACTCCACAGGTTCCATAAGGTTAATAACAGCAGGCAACAACTCTGAAATAATTCAATTTTTATCAGATACCTCCAACAAACCAGTGGTCCTTGGGCATCCTTGGTTGATCCTTTACAAGCCTCATTAATTTAGGAAATAATTCTGTATTTTCTTGGGGTAAAAATTTGGGGTGTCTTGTCATTTGTTCTGCTGCCCCTCATTCTGTGTTTCAGGAAGACCGCACCTGTCAAATGTGCCCAGTGAGTACCTCAACCTAAAGAGAATGTCTAGCAAGTCTCTAGCTGCTTCTCTGCCTCCTTTGATTTTTTTTGACACCTACTTTTTTATTAGATTTTTCAAATCATCTGCCTATCTTCATTTGAGCGTAGTTAGGGTATCAGCCACCTATTTTTCCCCATCTGAAGGCACGGTTTCCTCTGCCCACGCCTTTGTCCAGATGTGTTGACACATGTGAAGCAGTGCCAGACAAACGCCTCTGCAGGTGGGTATGCGCACAAAGGCTAAAGCTGATTGGCACCAATCAAGCCTCCGGTTTACATCATCGGTCAAGTGTGGCTTTAATCTAAGAATAGTCCTCTACACACTGTTTTTAATAGACTTGCCCCTAAATTAAAAATAAATAAAATCATTAGTCCAGTGGCAGTTCGCCTTAAACTGCTTCCTGCATACAGGAGAATACGTGTTTCATGTTTGTAAATTAAGCCTGTTTTTTTTCATGCAGCCATAGTGTAACGGTCTTTGTTAACTTTCTTGCTTCTGTTTTGTCTGTGACCTCTAGTTTTTAATACACTTCACTTACACTTGAATTAATTTTTATTTTGCTTCTATGTATTCTTACAGTGCGACCCTATACAATCTGCTTCTAACCCTATCATCAACTACACAGTGCAGGTGATTGCTTGCTGTTTCCCCAGCAACAAATGAACTTGTTTGTCACCATTTAAATACCTCAGCGTTGTTTACGATAGCAATCTGCAACATGTTTCCATATACTTGAATATCCGCAGTCTTGTGTTGTGTTGGATTCCTCTTCCTGCCACTACTGGTGGAGATTGTGGGTAGAAATGAGGAGAGCAGGCTTATTATGCTCTCGAAGCACCCCACAACGATGACTTTGAGGCTCTAAAACGAGAAATCCTGGTGAGGTTCGGATTATCACAGATGAGTAATGCACAACAATTTAACATAGACATTTGAGGATGGTTCCCCTGTACGACTTCAAGCAGCCCAGTTAACCAGGCTAGTCTACTTGTGGCTCCTCGCTGATAATCCCAGCGCTAACCTGGTCACTGAAAAATTGTAATCGAGAAACTGCTGCGGGTGCTTCCTCGGTGGCTCCAGGGGGCCGGTGAGTATGAAGAATCCAGCAAGTCTGGCAGAAGGGACCATCACCCGTGATACAGGAGAGAGAGCGGCTGTGCAACCCCAGAGGGTGAAGAACAACTCCTGGCAACTGAAGCAGGGTATCTCTTCAGACTGACAGCAGACTGGCGGTCCCGAGTCCAGTGACCAAGCCCATGCCCACCGAACCAGCAACTCCCCATACACTAACCTGGCTGGCTGGATGCATTGTGCATTGTACAGTGCCCCTTGGTGCCCCAGAGCGAAAAGTGACAGCAAATGGTAGACCATTACTGGCTACACTTGACACTGGAACTTCAATCACCCTGATACAGCCCGTTATGGTGCCAGCCAATCCACGAGATGAAGCCAAGATACCAATTACCTGTGTCCACGATGATACAAGATCCTGCACAACAGGTCACAATAGCAGCCAGCCCAGGCGGGTGGTCACTTCACGTGGGAGTGGTAACCGACATCCCAATACCCCACCTCCTGGAAAGAGATTTATCAGGTTTTGAAAAACTACTTACCAAGTCAAATACCCAGAAGAACGGGAAAACCACCCCGCCATCCCCGGCTTGACCATCATGGGAGTGCCAACCAGCATTGATGGCCACTGAGAGCGACAGAGGGCATAAGTCAACACATTCTTCATCTAACCTGTTCCATGATATAGTCCAACAGATAAAAGCAGGAGGTTCTTTTGGCAAAGCACAAAGATGACACCCTAAGGAACTGTTGGTCACAAGTAAGAGTGGTAGATAACAAAGACTGATTCCAGCACCTCACTCCCTCTCACATTTGATTATAGAAAATGGTCTGCTGTACTGTGTCGCAGAGCCACAGCGAGAGAAAAAGATGCTCCTAGTAGTACTGAAGTCCAAGGTCCACATAATCCTGGAGTTGGCACACTGCCAGCATATGGCTGGCCACTTGGGGGCCACAAACACCACCCAACGGATTCAGCATTATTTTCACTGGCCAGGACTGGAAGCCAAAATCAAGAGGTACTGCCAGACATACCAGAAAACTTCACCACACTGGCCTCCCCCAGCCCTCTAATCCCACTACACATCATCGAGGTACCCTAGAATTGGATTAGAATGGCCCTGGTAGGGCCGCTGCCAAAGTCCGCTCTGGGACACGAACACATCCTGGTCATACTGGATTACGGTACATGCTACCCTGAGGCGGTGGCCCTCAGAAAAGCAACATCCAAGGCGATCGCTAAGGAACGGTTTCTTCTATGTAGCCGGGTGGGTATCCCCTCAGAGATTCTGACTTTTTCAAAGTGAAACTGCTCCTGACATCAGTGTACCATCCTCAAACAGATGGGCTAGTGGAAAGATTTAATCAAACTCAAAAGAAGATGCTTCGAAGAGTGGCAGAGGATGGGCACGACTGCAACCTCATGATCCCATGCATGTTGTTTGCCATCCGTGAGGTTCCCCAAACCTCCACTGGCTTCACCCCATTCGAACTACTGTTCGGCTGCCAGTCCCGTAGTCTCCCGGATGTAGCCTGACAAGCCTGGGAACAAGACCCAGCCCCTCACAGATCAGTAATAGAGTTTGTATGGCACATGAGGGAGAAGATCGAGAGAGTGATGCTTCTAGTCCGCCAACAGCTCTCTGAAGCCTAGCGTGCCCAGAAAAGACTGTTTGACCAACCCGCCCAACCCTGTGAGTTCCATCCTGGTGACAAGGTAATGGTACTGGTCCCCACCACAACTTCAAAGTTTCTGGCCACCTGGAAGGGTCCTTACCTGGTCATTGAAAGGGTTGGGCCCGTGAATTACTGAGTGCATCAGCCAGGACGGCGAAGAGTGGAACAGCTGTACCATATTAACATCCTGATATGGTGGGTCCCACAACCTGAACAACTGGCTGCTTTCGCTAATGAGGGGGGACCCATCGTCCACGTGGGAGAAGAGCTGTCCTTCTCCCAGAAGCAAGATCTACAAGCCCTGGTCAGTCAGTTTAAGGATGTGTTCAGTGAGTTCAGTGAGAAACTGAGGCGGACATCCGTCATCCATCACAACATTTCAACACCTCTTCGAGTTGTCGTTCAGCAGAGGCCCTATCAGGTACCAGAAGCTTGCCAGCTGGCTATACAGAAAGTTGAAAAGATGCTGTAATTGGGGATCATCGAACCATCTCATAGCCCGTGGTCCAGCCAAGTTGTGATGGTACCAAAGCCGGATGGCACCCTCTGCTTTTGTAACGACTTCAGGAAGCTTAAGCTCATCTACCCATTTGCGTAGTGTGCTCCTGGAACTCCGGCAGGCTGGACTCACAGCCAACCCCAAGAAATGTCTTCTCGGCCTTGCAGAGGTGAAGTATCTGGGATACCACATTGGCTGGGGGCTGATCCAACTACAACAGTCAAAGGTTGAAGCCATCCAGAAGACCCCCCGACCCACCATAATATGTGGCCATCGAGAAGGAGGCTCTGGCTATAAAGTGGGCAGTCCTGGAGCTTAAATACTATCTCCTAGGACAATCATTCACCCCGGTGACAGACCTGTGGCAAAGGATACCAATGCCCTCGTCACAAGGTGGCTTTCAGTGCTTGAGGACTTTCACTTTAAAATCCAACATTGAGCCGGGGCCTCCCACGGGAACGCAGACGGCCTGTCAAGAATATGGTCTGAATGGTCAGTCTAACCCCCACCCTCCCATAACATCTTCTCTTTCTCGAAATAGGATGACCAATGGTTTCAGGATGACGCAAAGGGGAGGTGGGGGGCCTACTGTGACTGTGATGAGTACTCCTCTACGATGTCGCCAGAGAGCCATGTCACTGTCACCTAGGCTCACCCCATCAACAATCATCACCAGCACCTGCAGCCAGTGAGACGGAGAGAATATAAGCAGACAAGACCAAACCTTCAGGGAGCTACAAGCTCCTGTCTTATCCAGACACTAACATTTCATTATCTGCACTTACCTTCTGGATCACTGAAAATAAATCACCTCACCTCCGCAGTCTTGTGTTGTGTTTGATTCCTCTTTCTGCCACAATATATTCCACAAGAACAGTGTTTCCCAACCCTGTTCCTGTACACACATCAACAGTACATATTTTGGATGTCCTCTTTATCTGACAGATTTGTAAATAAAAGCAAAAAATAAAGGCAAATTTGAATCAGACAATGAAAAATTACTTACTTTACTTTTTAAAAGTAACTGTACATGTATTCATCTTTTTTGATGGCACACTCAACCACAACTATACAAAAGAATGGTATTTTACTGTATTAACAGCTTTGGTCTGCACAACAACGGGTTCAACTGTTTGCAACCAAAGTGTATCATATGTAAAACTCTAAGGCAGAGTTTTCATTCTCTAAGACCTTTTAATTTCAGGTACACTATCAGATGTAGTATGGTTTATTTCACTCTGAGCTACACTCGCTAGATCTCACACTGAACTTGTAACAGTATCACATAGATCTGACACTTGAGTCACATTTTGTAAATTTTCTGAATCATTCTCAGACTGAAGTTTTGAGTCAGTCTTTGCAGAATTATTTGTCTTAACTCCTTCAGATACTCTTTCACAGTATCACTGACTTCACTCTCAGAAACAACAAAATCACTCTGGAAAGATTTATTCCCATTAAAAGGCAATTGACAGGCTTTAGGACCCTGAATCCATAGCCCATATTCTTCATCCTCACTCTCATAGCTTTCTTTGACAGTCTGATCAGCTCTGGCTTCAATTTCTTGCACTTCCCGAGGCATCATTACTTTGTTGGTCTGTGCTCTGACTTTTTCCAACATTTTTCCTCTGTCTCAGAAGTCTTTCATGATTCCTGTGCAGAATCTTGACTGGTCCAGTTCCACTCTGTGACTTGGGTCAAAAGACAGGTAGGTTAAGCATCTGGCTCTGGACAACAAAAGGCTCAGAATTTCATCTGTCTGCCAACTTGTGCTTTCCTTGCAGTGCAAGATTTCTAATCAAGACTTTATCTCCAGGAACCAGGTGAGAATAATGCAATCTCTGATCATACCTTCTCTTATTTGTTGCATTTTACTTACTTACTTTAGCATTTTCCTCTGCTAGCTAATAAGTAGACCAGTTATTTCTGCATGGTCTTTACAAAATGTTGGTAATACTTTACAGAAGTACCAATGCTTGACACACCGAAACCCAGGTCTATGGGCAAACATAAGAAAGTAAGGGGAAACCCCTGTAGCTTCATTCAGGCTGCAATTGTACACATGCACAAAATGTCCGATGTGATGACTTCACTGTTGTTTCTGCCTCGAATCCAGGGTCCCCAGCATATCCAAGAGTGTTCGGTTAAACCGTTCAGGCTGTGGATCATACTCTGTTGTCCGGTATTTCTCCACTTCTAACAGGTCAAACAACTCATGCATGAGCTTGCTTTCGAAAAGTGCATACCTTGTGTAGTGGTTCATGATGACAAGCACATTACAGATGTTCTTGGAATCTGGCTCTATGGACAGAAAATCGATACATACAAGATCTATCGGTCTGTTACTGGACAAATGTGACAAGGACATAGCTCTCCTGCACAGAGTCTTTCTTAGGACACACCTGGCACATGTCTGGCAATATTTTTTAACATCAACCATCATTCTGGGCCAGTAAAATCTATTTATCACAAAACCATTGCTCTTGTCTAACCACAAGTGACCTTAATCATTATGAAGTGATTTTAAAACAAGATCTTACTGGCACTTGAGTAAACCAAAACATCACTCCATTATCCAAGACAAAATTGTCCCAGTCCCTCATGACCAATGGCATGTCTTTGTGAGCTTCTTTTGTATCTGTGGACAGATCTCCCTTTTTCAAAGCTTTCCATACCTCACCAAAACATGGGTCTTCTTGCTGAGCACAGGACAGATACACAATACTCAATTTTGGAATTTTTAGAGAATCTAACGTAGCTAAGTTATAGTACGCTTTGGGGACTGACTTAGGAGATCCTCCTAATAATGACATATTCCTACTGGGACTTGCAACGCAGTTTGGCTTGTCCTGGCCTGGCAGCTTACCCAAATGTCTTACTCCAGAAGATGTAATACTTGTCCATTCCTTTTCGATGAGGATGATGATATTCTGCCAGCCAATATCAACCAACCAGGGCTGCCAGCCAACATCATTGCCAACTACAACACCCAGCTTGGCTGTTGTCAGAACATTAGTTAATGGGTTATTGTCTGTCTGGACCTCAAATTTAACCCCATACAGATAATCATGTAGCTTGACCACGACCGCCCACTTTAACGCCAAAAACTGAAGTTTGTGGATGGGGTAGTTCTTTTCAGAAGGCATCAAAGTTCTGCTGGCAAATGCCACTGGTCTTAACCCCTGTCGTTGATCCTGGTACAACACACCACTAAGCCCTTCACAACAGGCATCAACATGTAGTACATACAGGAGCTAGAGATTGCAATGACCAAAACTGACACCTCAGTTAATCTCATCTTTAACACTAAATGTAGCTTCGGATGAATCAGCACATATACTCCCAAAAGGGTCGGTGGCTATGTACATTAATTGTTCTGGGCAAAGTCCTGCTTTGATCTTTTTCACACTTGCTGTAGGCCAGGGGTGTCAAAACTCCCTGGGAGGTCAGTGTCCTGCATAGTTTAGCTCTAACTTTTTTCAACACACCTGCTTGGAGGTTTCTAGTATACCCAGAAATAGCTTGATTAACTGGTTCAGGTGTGTGTAATTGGGGTTGGAATTAAAATATGCAGGACACTGGCCTTCCAGGACCAAGTTTGAGCGCCCCTGCTGTAGGCAGACAACCTTTTAAGAGCTAATTTAGTGGACAGGACACTTTTAAATAATCTTTCACAAATCTTCTTTGTATCCTTAGAGACCTAAAACAGACAGAAGGTGCACTTATCCAAAGACAACTTCAGTCCTTCAATCGTTCACTTCATCTCGGTCCAAGATTTTTAGTAACCTCTCTTCATGCTCCTCCAATGGCCTGACGAAAATGATGAGGTTGTCCAGATACACTAATACTTCCAACAAGTTCATGTTCCTAACTTTCTTTTCCATTACTCTTTGAAAAGTTGATGGAGCTCCACACATCCCCTGCAGAATTTTCTAAAACTGATATAACCACACTGGGCAGATGAATGTTGTCTTTTCTTGATCTGCTTCCCTCATAGGATCTGGTAATATCCACACCTGAGATCCAATTCACTAAACCACTTGCTCCCGTCTAAACAAGCCAATGCATCCTCTATCCATGGAACAGTATATTGGTCTGGAATGGTACGTCAGTTTAACATTCAGTAACCAATGCACATCCTGATCTGGCCGTTCTTTTTCCATACTAAAACAATCGGAGACTCCTGGATTCTGTGATAATACCTGCTCCTTTTAACTTCTCCAGATGTAGCCTGACATCTTCCAGATCAGCTGGTGCAAGACGCCATGACTGTTCATGAAATGGTTTTTCCTCTGTCAGATGAATCTGATGCAGGGTACTCCTTGAACATCCCACCTCAATGAGCATTCCCCTTTTAAGCTTTACAAAGCGAGAGGAGACATTTCAGATTGTAACTTCAAATGTGATTGAATGGACAGCAGTATTGGACTGCACTTCTACTGTTACTAGCAGTTCCACTGGAAACAAAGGTTCCTCTGAGTTATCCACTAACAGCATCTTTCCAGAAAAAAAACAGAAGGGCATTTCAACACTCTATGAACCCTAGCACTCCCCTTGCCTCCCCTGGTAGCAATTTTTTTGGCTTAGGGTTAAGATACCAGACAGTTCCTCTTCTGTCATTGTAGTCACTCTTTTCAACAGCTACTACCTGTTCATAAGCATATCTGATGCCAGGATGATCAGTCAAGGTATGTAGAAAGTCATCCCCCACCTTTTTGTTTTAAGCTTCAATCAGCTTCTTCAATACAGATGTATTTGTTCCCACCAGAATGTTGACATCTCCTTTCATTACAGGATCAGGACAGATCAGCACAAGTGCATCTATGGATCTCGCCACTCCTGCAACAGATCCTGGAAACTTCAGCTTCAAAGACAAACAGCCATCATATGGGTACTGCTGCATGCCCAATCCCCATATCTCCAAATTTTCTATTGGTATCAATGGCATATGTCATAAGTGGCATAAGTATTTGTCATAGAAGGATATGTATAGCAGAGTAACATGCGATCCACTATCTAGCAAAGCCTTTGCATAGATCCCTTCCACCTGAAAACGCAGGATGGAAGTAGGTCCTTCTAACCTGCTCAGAAGAACTGCTGGCTCAGCTTTTGCACTTTGTGGAATATGTCTTTACCAGAGCTTCAGGTCGTTCCTTTACTGAGCCCCAGAGGAGTTTCCCGACCACTGTCTCATTCATTTCTTCTTCTCTTATCTCCTTCATTAACTCATTGAAAAAAGTGGGGCACAAAGCTTGTGGGTCATCCTCAAACACATAGCCACCATGCCACCTGCAAGGGCACCTCTGACTATTTGTTGCATTCTAAGATGATTAAGAGCAAAATACTCAATTCCTTTTTTCCTCAGCGTACTGTGCAGTAGCCTGTCGAACCTCTATATATAGGCTCACAGCTTCTCTCCTTTGTTCTGGTAAGTGCTTCGAAATTTAAGCATCAAATAAGCATCCTCAGTAGTGCCAAATGCTGACTCTAGCAAACTAAGATAGTCAATATAAGTAGCAGCTGGGTTGCAGTCTTCTCAAACATACAATATATTCTGCAGGACCTCTGAGGCACTCTACTAGCCTCTGCTTTTTAACATTATCAGAGCATTGCCACTCTTCCGAAATGTGTGTACTCTGCTCCACCCAAATCTCAAACTCATCTTCCTCAAGTGGAGTTGGTATAAACCTTGAATAAGGAGGCAGCTTTCTATATAACCATCTCTCCTCAGATGAATCCACATGACATATTTGAACATGGGAATTTATGGCCTCGACTAGCTTAGTGTTGAGGTCAGGTGCAGGGGATGCCAAACTTGAAATGTGAGCTAATGGTTTTCACTCATTTTGGAGGAACAAAATCAACTTAGTCTGAAATTCATCTTCCTTACTCTTTTTGGGGGCTTCAGCTGCAACACACACAACCTGTGTGTACCATAAACCTACTTTAGGTCCTCCAATCTCTGCAGGGATAGACAGCTTGAAAATGTAATCATCTACTTCAATGAAACCAAATTGACATTCCTTATTTTCACCAGAGCAACAACCAAGCACTTTGCATTTCCCAACTCCTAGAACAGTATCCAGCACATTATAGACCACTCATCACTGTCCAGCCCAACATCTTTGTCTCTACACCAAGCAAAAATCTAACTAACCTCCATTTTATTAACTTAGAAAATTAATAAAACATGTTAATAAAAACTGGAGGAAAAAACAATATAATTAAAATAAATTCTAGAAGAATTATACACGCAAAGATATCACTTGGAATTTTCTTTCTACAGAAATTCACAGCTTCTGAATGGACAACCTGAGTAATCTGAATAATCCCGGACGAGCCCCCACAAATGTAGCCCTCTCCCTGTGACTGGCTCAGAAAAATTAGTATGTCTAGGGAAATTTACAGTTCACTTATAATAAAGTTTATAGTGAGAGGTACATCCCAATAACTTTCAAATCAAAAATATCTGTTTACCATTTAGTAAAAGCAAGCACATAGACATAATACTGCATCACAGATTTAAGTGTAGTGTTAATCAGAGTAGAAGTGACTATTCATGTTATTTTATGGCATAATATAATTCAACTCTCACATTTACAAAGTTTCTTTACACACTGGACCATTTAACCATTAATTTTCATCCTTTAATTTTCTTCCCTCTTTGTTTCAGTCACGTTACACCATATGATTCAATTCACTCTCAGTGACAGGAAAACTCAACTTAAACAATGTAAATATAAATTTGCAGCAATATTATATCATCAAATAAAACTCAAAATAAAGTTCTACCCAGCTGAGATTTAAGTCTTTTGTTGGCTATCAGTATGCAATGAAATAGTGAAGTCTACAAACATAGTACCCATTTAGGAAATAAGTTGAGAAGCAAACTCCATACATCTCTGATTCGGTCAATCTGCGATCATGAAGTTGAATTGCATCACCGCATTTATGAATCTTGTACACAATGTATTGTTTACCGGTCTCTCTCCGGTCAATCCTTCCGTTTGCGGGAGGTCTGACATTCACTAGTGATGGGCCGTTCTTGAACGATTTGTTCATTTTGAACGAATCTTCAATATGACTCGGAAACGATGCATGCGTACATTTGTGCAGGTGGTTTCGTTAATTTTTCAAGTCTTTTGAGTCATTCACCACGTGAAAGACTAAAGCCAATCATATGCATTTAGATCCGGAAAAATATTTGATCCGTTTATCTCCGGAGACCTCGGTTTAAGTCATTCTTTCATCACGGAAAGGCAAAATCCAGTCATATGCGTTTAGAGCTGGAAAAAGATTTGATTCATTCATCTCGTGTTTGAATCCTTCATTCATCATGTGAAAGACAGAAGCCAATCATATGCATTTAGAGCCAGAAAGAGATTTGATCCATTCATCTTTCGACTCCTTGGGTTTGAGTTATCTTAATTTACATGCTGTCACGTGATGAAGCACCACTTGGGGGGCAGCAAAGAGACAAAAATACCTTCAAAGACCAGGTAAACAATGAATGATTATTTTCTCTTTCTTATAGCATTCTGTTTATGACTTGTTTGTAGTGTGATCAACCTTTGGGCTAGTTATATATGTTTTTGGAAGAAACTTGTAACATTTTAATAATATTTTGGCAAATTAAACGAAATTATGAATTATTATTATGAAATGACTAAAAAAAAGATTCGTTCATTTCGAAAGGTCCGAGTCAGTAAAATGATCCGAACCTCCCATCACTAACATTCACTCGCTTTCACTGAACATTTAACAACACAAATTGTCCATCGATCCTCAGATGCAATGATGTGTATGGTAATAGTCTTTGTAAACCCAGAAACTACAATACAATTTTTTTTTTTTGTGTAACTATTTCGTGGTAAATTATTAAATACAAAACTCTAAACAATGGCGTCCTACTCTCTGCTCTTCATTCAATTTTTTTCCGTCTCCAAGCCCTGCCACTTAACCTCTAGAGGTCATCAAGCTGAACGTTTAAAATGAATATATTACTATAAGTTTTATACACATTTATAATGTAGCAGAAAGTACTTAAATTAATTGTTAACATTGAATTGTTGTTGGTGTGTTTGGTTAGAAAGAGGTTTAAAATGTGTAGTCGCTGGTTCGAGCCTCGGCTGGGTCTCCTCCAGGTGCTCCGGTTTCCCCCCACAAGCCCAAAGACATGCGGTACGGGTGAATTGGGTAAGCTAAATTGTTTGTTGTGTATGTGTTTAAATGAGAATGTATGGATGTTTCCCAGTGATGGGTTGCATCTGGAAGGGCAACCGCTGCATAAAACAGGATAAGTTGGTGGTTCATTCCACTGGGTCGACCCCAGATTAATAAAGGGACTAAGCCGAAAAGAAAATGAATGAATGAATGAATGAATGAATGAATGAAAATGTGTACTGTTGGTGAGCCTTCAGGAACAGGGTTGGGGAAATACTGCAATAGAACCACTTTTGATACCTGAATGTGGCTGCTTAAAAGTTTTCTGTTTAATCGAATTCAATTTACAAGACTGTAACGAACAAACATTACATGCTTTTCTAATTATCACTTTGGTTCTTTGTGTTGTGATAAACAGTGGTTGTAATGGCACTAAGAGCCACTAGCGTGCACTAGAGGGGAGTGATAACTGGATATATTCCTGGCCACCATAGAGCAAGTGAGTTGTGTTTGGTAAATGAAACAACATGGAAAACAAATGCTACCAACCCACTCTGGTTCGGGTATTTTGAGAATATTATTGTGGCTGCTCAAAAGTGAGTATTGACTGAGTCTATAAGTTTGAATGTATTTTCAATATTTAGTTGTGAATTGGCCTATGTTTATTTCTTATGTAAACAGGATCTGTTGTCCTGGAGGTTACTATGAATGATGATTGTGTGATGCATACTTTTATAGGACTACACTGTGATCGTTGATTGGTGTTCATGGAACGCAAATGGATATCAGTAGTCTTTTCTGGAAAGTGAGGAACACCGGTGGGTGAATGTTCACATATACTGAGACTTGCATTGATACGGTCAGTGACTCTTTATTAACGTTTCTGTATTGTATTTCCGCAATAGAGGATATATGGATATCATTGCATCACACTCAAACCGTCAAAAGGACATATTCACTTTACATTGATATAATTTAAAGTTTAGTAGACTGTTTATGTTCAAAGACTGCTTAATTGTTTATATTGCTTGTATTTATGTTTGTGTGGTATACACTTAAACATAAGGAGATTAAAAGAAAGGGAAAATATCAGACGTGTGAAGTTTAATTTCAGTATCATTGCTGTGAACGCCCTCAGAGTAACATCAATCAGAGAGAAGATGTTACAAGACAATTCAACTTGCATCCATTAAGCTGACTTAAAATATAAAATTAATATATAATTTTACACATTACACAATCAATAAAGTACCTTGTGAAAATCCAGAAGGTGTACCATTTTTTTTCTGTAATTAAACTGATAATTTGGCATGTTTTCCCACTCAGACACAAAACACTCTACTGACCAAAGGCTATTCCTCATGTGGGAGCTTTCTTTTGTGTATCACTCCCTGGTAGCAAACTAATATAAGAGAGGCTATTAATATACAGTTACAATGGAAGCCCTCAGGTTGATGTCAACAGAAGGACTGTCACTCCAAAGACAGATGCAAATGGTCAGACTTTAATTGAAGATTACCAAAACAAACTTTTTTTTCAGTGGATTAACTTGTATGGATTAATTATTCACCTTTAGAATGACAATGTGATTAGCAAAATAACATTAGACATTTTGAGGCATTCTGTTAAGGGCTGTCTTGTCCCTGTATGAACAGAGGAGGTTCGCATTGCCTACAATAAGTCAGACTTGTTTCCAGTGCATGTTGGACTTTGGCAGGGCAGCCCCTTGTCACCAATTCTGTTCATAATTGTTATGGACCGAATTTCAAGGCGCAGCCTTGGGCTGGAGGAGGTCTGGTTTGGGGACCACAGGATTTCATCTCTGTTATTCGCAGACGATGTTGTTCTGTTGGCTTCATTGAACATGTACCGTCAGCATGCACTTGGGTGGTTTGCTGCCAAGTGTGACATGGCTGGGATGAGAATCAGCACCTCCAAGTCTGAGGCCATGGTGCTCCACCGGAAAAAGGTGGTTTGCCATCTCCAGGTTGGAGGAAAGTCCTTACCCCAGGTGGAGGAGTTCAAGTATCTTGGAGTTTTGTTCACGAGTGAGGGAAGGATGGAACGTAAGATTGACAGGCGGATTGGTGCAGCAACCAATGCAATGCGGTCGATGTACCGGTCTGTTGTGGTAAAGAAGTAGCTGAGTCGAAAGGCAAAGCTTTCGATTTACTGGTTAATCTACATTGCTACTCTCACCTATGGTCATGAGCTTTGGGTCATGACCGAAATGACATCTTGGATACAAGTGTCCGAATTGAGTTTCCTTCGCAGGGTGGCAGGGCACACCCTTATGGATGAGTGAGGAGCTCTGACACCCGGTAGGAGCTAGGAGTAGAATTGCTGCTCCTTCACATTGAGAGAAGTCAGCGGAGGTGGCTTGCGCATCTGTTTCAGATGTCTCCTAGACTCCTTCCTAGGGAGGTGTTCCAGGCATGTCCCACTGGGAGGAGGCCTCGGGACACGCTGGAGGGACTATGCCTCTCGGCTGGCCTTGGAATGCCTCAGGATCCCCCCTGGAGGAGCTGGGGGAAGTGTCTGGGGAAAGCGAAGTCTGGGGTTCTCTTCTAAGACTGCTGTCCCTGCAACCCGGCCCCGGAAAAGAGGTAGAAAATGAATGAATAAATGAATGAATTTTGATTACATGCAGAATGTGAAACATGCACAGTAACCAGACACAACTGAAGAGAGTAAACAGACCTTCAGAGATTTTTACAGTTTTTTTGTGCACAGTGTTATTGGGGCATGGAATATATTGACAGCACAGTAGATTTAACTTTAATGTTCTGGACAAGTGCTTGACAAGTTTTTATCAAGACCAAACTTTCCAAAAATGGTTCTTCAGGAACCATTTGCTAGTTTGTGGAGTGTTGTCCTGCTGAGAGCACTTCCCCAGGCAATTTTCAAAGTGGGCCCCTTGTTAGTTTTTAGTAGGCTGTCTCTTGGGCCCTACATGGCAACCCAAATAGAACCTGCATAGTTTTGTCCACTGGCTCCAGAATGGGTAAATAGTTGGCACCAAATGGGTGTTCATTCGAGGGGCCTACATGGGTCCCAAATGGGCTCTAAGGTGGGCCAGGGTGGGCCACAAACAAAACCCTTATGGGGCCCTTATGGATAACTACACTGAACCCACATTAAGTCCCTGTGTTGGCTTTCTGTGGGACCACAGTGGGTCAGAACTGTGCCCCATTTATATGTCTACATTGATTCCTGTAGATACAATTTCTAAGCTTGTCATCTTTAAGTAACAATATTTTAGTACAACAGTAACCTGTGGCAGTAACCTGCATTTTAAATTCACATGATATTTCTATTGTGAAGAAAATTACTTTCAACTTGGTTATTGGTTATATATAAAATGTATCAAACATGTCAAAAGGGGCAAATACAATAGGGATGATCTCTCCTGGGCATGGTCAGACTCCTTAGATTTGAATCTAAAGTAAAGAGTGGGAAAACAAAGAAAAGGCAATTGTTTTAAAATGCAATTAAAACATTAAACATTTTCTTACAAAGCATACATGATTGTGATTACAACATTTATGTAACAGTAGGACGCTGGACAGCAGAGTTGAGGATCCAAGTGCAGAAACATAATCAGGTCACAGGAAATTGGTCGATACAGGCGGCAGACAACGTAAACAAGAGAACAAGGCAAGGGTCAAACATGGAGAGACTAAGCCAAAAAAACCCTTCATGATGTTACAGGGTATAAACCAACAAGACACAGCAAAGTGTGTGACAAAGTTAGCAGTCTATATACTCTGAGTAATCAGTCCTTGAGCAGCTCCCAGCTGTATGTGGTTAATAAAAGGTGAACCGGAACAGGTGTGAGTGAGATGCATGAAAGGATTTGTAGTTCATAGGGTGACAGATGAAAGTAAATGTTTAACAGCGATCTACAAGCCTAGATCTCTGGTGATCATGACAAAACCAGTACTATTTTGTCCAAATAACACTGTCACAAAGGGATATCTGCTACTAAATAAATTTGTTTAAAGTGGCAATATTCAGTTATCACTTATATAACAGTAATTATAGGTATATCCTTTAGCTCTAATTTTGTACTGTAAACATTCATGGCAGCTTTTGAATGATCCACTCGAATAAGTAATAACAGTAGTGCTTAATAAATTATCAGTTATATTAGAACAGCCATCCAAAAGGGTCAACTATGATGATGGTAAAGCAATCACAGTTGTTTTCAAATAATGTAAATATCTGAGAATGCACGAATGAATGGATTCTTAGATTCAAGATTTGCAGCTATTAAAAAAAAATCTAATTTCAAGTTTTCTTGATTTAGAAGATACTTGGAACATAGAGTAATTTGTTTTTGATTTGAAAAGATTCCTTTTTGAGTTCTCAACCTCCACATTGATGGTGCACGTACAATAGCATGAGGTTAATGGTTAGGCTGACCACGTCAAATAGGTGATACTGAACATGTTGAGCTGTGTGCCAACATTTTGGTCTTTAGTGGTCATTAAGTTTTTTAGTTGTCAGCTGCTGCAGAGCATGCCAAAATCAAAATTGATAAGATGACAATGAAAATCTAGAAGAAATATAACATATACATTTAATTATATAATTTATTTATATTATGTTTTGGCCAATGGCTATATATATATAAATATAATGTTTTATTTATTTAGTTTTTTGTAAATCGTAACAGGAAGCAGTGCTCAAATTTTATATTTTAACTTTGAAGAACTACAGTAGTGCTCTCAACTTTTAACTCAACTTTTTTATTATTATTTTTTTTTTTACTCTTTTTAGAGAAATTACATCACATGATAACAATTATATGCACTCAAACAAATTCCATTTTGGGTTCATGAAGAAGTTCACTCCAATTAAAATTGTCATCATTTACTGAACTATTCATAACTTTTGCAAGTTTATTTTTTTTCTGTTCTACACAAAAGAACACATTTTGAAGAAATCTAAAATTCTGTTACCGTTGTCTTCCATGGAATTTTTTTTCCTGCTGTAAAAGTCAATGGTTACAGCTGTTCAACAGAATAAGTAAACTTATAAAGGGTTGGAACCACTTAAGGGAGAGTATATAGTGAGTAAATCCATTTTTGGGTGAACTATCACTTTAATAATAAGTTATTAAATTCTACAATTAAGTAGGAAAAATGAATTTGACTGGTTTCAATCGAGAAATATCATAAGTAACAAAACAATTCTATATTTACACATTTGGAGATCAGTACAGGTAACAATAAATAACTTATTCAATGTGATATAAAAACAGGCCACATAGAGGAAGTTATCATTTAAAATGAATAGCGATTTGTTTACTTTAAAAATTGAAATACACATAGGCCTAAATATGCACACACACACATTATAATAATAAAAACAAAACATGATTTTATTATATACATGTTTGACTAGCTAATAATTGACTAATACATTTATAGTTCATCCAATAATTATTTATCATCAAGTCATTACAAACCCGAAAGACCTGCATTCATCTTCAGAAAGGAAATGCATCTTTTATATATAAATTTGAGAGCTTATTGACTCTCAACTCCATAGTGACTACATATGCTTTTGCTTTCGAATGAAGACACAATGGACGTCTGAGTCTGCAATCCTATGGAACTTACTTACCCTATATGTCTCGTATTATCATTCACTGCTCCACCAGATATCCCCTAAACTTACATATTTTACACGGGTGGTAAGAGAAAAACACTGGATTCAGAAATTTCCAACTACCCTAATCAAATACTGAAAATCACCTTAATTACTGACCGGATGGGGCTAAAATAGAAAATACAATTTAAAGTCATTTATCCAAATATGTCATTAAAGAAAACATGCTCATTATAACTATAATGCCATTCAGATCTTCAACACATTCCAAAACAGTTGGAACAGGAGCAGTTTAGGGCTAGTAATTAGGTAATCAGGTAAATTGGTGATTATTTAATTGAATGTAAATTTGTAATTATGATTTGGTACAAAAGCAGCATCCAAGAAAGATTTACTCCTTCAGAAGCAAAGATGGGTTGAGGATTGCCAATTTGCCAACAGATATGAAAGGAAATTAAAGGAGGAATTTCAGTGCGTAAATGACAAAGGTGCAAGCCTAAGCTGAACTACCGTAATATCCAATCCCTCAGGTGTCACTGCATCAAGAACCTTCATTCACCTATAAACAATATTATCATGGGCTCAGGACTATTTTGGAAAACCTTTGTCAAGTACCACAATATGTAATTACATCCACAAATGCCAGCTAAAACAGTACTGTGCCAAAAGGGAGCCTTATGTTAACAGTGTCCAGAAGCGCTGTCCTGGCTGAGGAAGAAGAGGATATAGGTACTTGACTAGCCTGCCTGCGGTCCTGACTTGGCTCCAATAGAGAATGTGTGGTGCATTTTGAAGAGCAAAATGTGACAACGAAGACCCCGTGTTGTTGACCACTTTAAGACAAGTTTGCAGACAAAATAACACCTGAAACACTTCATCACTTCAATGTTAACTGTTTTCAGTGTCTTTAATCCCTAAACATGTTTTAAGTGTTGTAAAAAGAAATGGCAACATAACAAGGTGGTAAATGCTTTACTGTTCCAACTTTTTTTTTAAATGTGTTTCTATTAAAATCAATTATCTTTACTATCTGATTGATGTACAATATAAAGTGGGTCTCAGACCGGACAAGAAGTTCCATCTTTAAAATAGAGAAATGTATTTTACCACAGTATTTTTAAAGGAGTTTCACCACTCGTCTGCTGTTCTGATGGTGCTTGCGCCTAAACGGTCTTTTATCCAGCTTTATACTTGAACAACTAAATGAATGCTTAAGTCTATTTAACTGGTTTTACTTTAAAACATCATTGCCGTAAAAGGAACCTTATATGAAATCAAAAATAGTCACATGAACCTTTTACTATTTATCGGTGACTGAAAAACATTAGACGTGCTTATACCCCATTGAGTTGCAGTCATTAGTGGCTGACTAACCAAGTTTGTTAAATTGTAACTCTGACTTTACTGAACATAAAATATTTGATTAATTGAAATGCACTTACCAGCCGCTTTATTAGGTACACCTTACTAGTACAGAGTTAGATCCCCTTTTGCCTTCAAAACAGCCTTAATCCTTCGTGGCATAGATTCAACAAGGTACTGGAAATATTCCGAAGAGATTTTTTTCCATATTGACATGATGGCATCACACAGTTGCTGCAGATTTGTTGGCTGCACATCATCATGCGAACCTCCCGTTCCACCACATCCCAATGGTGCTCTTTTGAATTTAGATCAGGTGACTGTGGAGGCCATTTGACTGTTGTGAACTAATTGTCATGTTCAAGAAACCAGTCCTGCTGGAAGGAGATGGGTACACGGTGGTCATAAAGGGATGGACATGGTCAGCAACAATACTTAGGTAGGCTGTGGCGTTGACACGATGCTCAACTGGTACTAATGGACCCAAAGTGTGCCAAAAACATATCCCCCACACCATTATACCACCACCACCTGCCTGAACCATTGATACAAGGTAGATAGGGTCCATGCTTTCATGTTGTTAGTGCCAAATTCTGACCCTATCATACGAATGTCGCAGCAGAAATTGACAACTCTTCAGGCAACATTTTACCAATCATTTATTGTCCTATTTTGGTGAGCCTATGCGAATTGTAGCCTCAGTTTTCTGTTTTTAGCTGACAGGAGTGGCACCCAGTGTTGTCTTCTGCAGCTGTAGCCCATCCGCCTCAAGGGCGTCTCCATTCCTGAGTCTTTCACCATGGCAGAGAGGGAGGACAGTCTTATCATTACTAATACAGATCTTTAGTAAGGGCAGGGGTAGAGAGAAAACAAGTTCATGAACCAAGTGAAGAGAGAGAAAAAAACAGAAACAGTGAGGAATGTGAAAACATACTAATCCCTTAATCACTAATGAAGAGAGAGTATAGGACAGGGGAGGCAAATGGGGAAGAGGGGATAAAGCAATGATTCTATGATAAAAGAAGGAAAATACATCTGATTATCACAGATTTGGGCGACGTCAGATAGACAGGTTGGAGTCATTTCAAAACTCAAGAGGAAAGGAAGAAGACAAGAGGTCGCAATTATCCTGGGCAGTTCCTGCACTACCCGCCATACATGGCCATAATGTATTCCAGCAGTACTTGTCTGTGGCACACAGGGAAAATTCTAATTAAAGGGGGAGGGAATTTTGACACATGTGAAGAGCAGATCAATATTTAGCACCATAATCGTCAAATTCTGAAGCTTCCTGATTGCCTGTGTCATAACGCTCCAAGGATGTTTTTTTTTTCCCTTTCTTGTAACCCCAGTGTATATTAGACACTTAATAAATCAATAGGCTGTGCTTTACAGTGATTATACCTTGGATAAATGGTGTACTGATTTTTATTTAAAGCTGAATCCAAGATATTTCTATTGAATACGTCCTAATTCTAACAATAAAAGTATTCTATTAACCAACACTCAGATCCCCAAAGAAAACAAACCCACAGCATCACTTAGCAGATTTATTATTGTCAACAAAACAGGCTCCAATGTAATCCAAACTGCAGAGGATAAGTATTGCTATGCATTGGTAGTGTGCTCTGATTATCTATGGAGTGCATATTCCTTCTTCTAGTGAAAGGCTTATTTCTTTAAGTTAGGCTGAAATATAAGCAGTTTATTATTTCTTTTTTTATTATTTTTTTAGAATGTCTACAGAATAAACCACTGTTGTCCAATAACCTGCCTAATTGCCCCAATTTGCCTAGTTAACATAATAAATTAGTCCTAATTGCACTTAGTACTGACTTGTATCTTGCAAAGTAAGTAGAAAAAAATATTAGGCACTTTCACCATGACAAGTACAAAATAAATTGGTTATTAGAAATGAGTTGGTAAAATTATTGTTAAAAAATATGTTGAAAAAGTTTTCTCTCTGTTAAATAACACTTTGGAAGTCTTTTTTATAATTTTAATATTTAAAAAAAATTCACAGGAAGACTCATGATTTTGACTTTAACTGTATAAACATTCAAGTCTGAAATTATACATACCCATAGCTAATTCAGACTTATTCTACCATCTATTTTTATTTTTATTTTATCTTTTTTTTTGGACCAGAAATTTATCCCAAAAGATAACAAGAAAATATACAATGCACATCAAATTATGATTTTTTTCCTGTTCAATATAATTTTAAAATATTTGTTGACATGAAATTAACCCAGATTTTAGGGAAAATCTTAATAAAAAAATGTCAGTTAAACACAATAAAAAAATATTTAATGACATAAGTAAAAAGAGAACCACTGAAATATATGTAATACGTTGTATTAAAGGCTTTTTGGTAATGGCAGGTCAAAGACTGCTCTTGTTTGGAGAATGAAGTTGTAAGCATTGCTTAGGTGTAATTTTTTTCCCCCGAACTTCAAAAGAGTCTTCAAACCCATCTTCTGTGTGTCTCGTCTATCCACTCTGATCTAGATCTATAATGGAATCAAGTCAGGTGATTGGCTGGGCTACTCTAGCAATTTTTTTTGTTTAGTTTTCCAAAACCAACTGAGGGTTGGGGTTGATGTGTACCCCCTCATCATGTGTTCAATATTTTTCTGTTATCATTTCATTTTATTAACATAATTTTGTAAGCTAATTACTTTTGTTTACTTTGTATGTAATACTTTGGTTTTCGCTGACATCTGTTGGTTTAGTTTTTTGTTTAGTTTATTTTTCCTGTGGATGTCTCTCTGACTATTAAATAAGGTAAGACTACTTAGACTTGAGGCTCTAAAACTAGACTCTAGACTTTTTTTTTTAGGTTTGAGGGTTTAGGTCCATTTTAGGAATTGTTTTAGGTATAGTAACCAACTTTAAATCAGTACCTTGATTTAATCCCACCTGAAAATGGAAATAAAGAAAAGGGGGGGGGGGGGGATTTATGTTATACATTACCATTATGTCCTTCCAATTATTATTTGACAATGTCATCCAATAGCAATGCTGCATCTAAAAGGCACTATTTTTGCAATCTGTTTCTTTGCAAGAAGAGATAGAGAATCTCTGAGACCGAGACTATTTGTTGCATAAGTTGCTGTGTCATTATTTTTGTGGAAGTTGTATAGAGGTTTGTTCTATGAAATAGAGTTGATACACTTCTGACAGCCTGCAAAGAGAAATAAGGGAGTCTCCACGGAGTGAATTTGGGAAGCTGTAACATCAACAGGAGCAAAGAGCACACCTATTGCCTCCCATCTTCAAGAACTTTAGCTTCAGTAACTTCTCTTCAGAGAGCTGCGTCTGCATGGCCCAGACTGACAGGATTGGTCAATATGTAAGAACTCTCACCTCCAAGGTGCTGGCTTCTGTGTGTTCCAGAAAGGAGTTTTGTTAAAATGAATCCCTCAGTAACCTCTCTTCAGAGGTCCATGTCTGTGTATTGCAGACCATCCAGATTTGCTCTTCACAAAAATTCAGAACCTTCACCTGCAAGTTCCTAATTTCATGATCTACGCAATTTTGTCTAGATAAAATCTTGAGGTGCTGTGGGTACCATTTATCCCATGTTTCTTTGCGGTCAATCATTGTGTGACCAGGCTGCAGAACTGCCTTAGCTCTCAATCGCCAACATTTATCTTTTCTTTCATGTCATGTAGTCCCATTATAACAAATCATACCACTACTGTTGCCATAACTCCACAAAGCTTTATTCCATTTCATGGAAGAAGTCCTCTCTTATTCATTTTGCCATTTAAAAAAATTGTGTGCAGAAAAGATTGTTTGCTTCTGTTGGTCAGTGTCACCTATGTGACAGAAGTCATCTTGGACGATGGAAGAGGAGTAAACATGCAAGACTGTCTGCAATAACTTTGTAAAGTGTTTCAGATATGACATTGGAAACTTGTGTCCCAAATATTAATCTTAGTATTTGAAGTCAAAATCATCATCACAGTTTTGGTGGCAAGCAGGAAGAGAAACTTCACAGAATGTGAATTGGAGGTGCTCCTATCGGAGGTAGACCAGAGAAAAAATGTGTTAATTGCAAGTTTGTCCTCCGGAATTAATAAAAAGAAAAAAAATTGAGTGGGAGAGTTTAGCTGATGCAGTTAACGCGGTGGGGTCTGAACATCGCACTGTTGATGAATTAAAAAAGAAATGGTCCGATGTAAAGGTGCAGGTTAAGAGGAGAACAGCGGCACACCGTCAGAGTGAAGGAACAGGGGATGCTGAACTAACACCTTTTGAGGAGAGTGTTGCCTCAATTGTGGGCGACACTTTACTGTCCGGAGTAGTATCCGTGTCTGTGGGAGACACAGATGTAGAGGAACACTTCGTAGGGCAGTATAGCAGCACCTCTCCGCTCTTATCAAGGTAGTGCCACCGGCATTTCAGCTGCCCAATCCCTCGCTCTACAACTGACCCAGTGCGAGAATTGGCATCATTTTATCTGCACTCTTGGTCAGTTTGTGAGTTGTTGAGGGGGGTTAACAGCCACGTCTTTAAAGGATAACTGCAGTCTCCTGATATGCAGATAAATGATTACACTCAAAAAAATAATAATACTTAGATAGAATAATAACTTTAAATACATCACTCACCAAGAAGCCACCCATTGCGCACCTTGCAACCTTGGGGCTTTCGGATTTGACCATTGACAATGTCCTCTAATAAGGCCAACCCTGCCATTGCCTTAGACTAAGGCTTGTATACATTTGCAAATGCTTTTGTATGTTCAAAATCACAAAAAAAAAAATAATTAAAAAAATAATAATAATAATAATAATAAAAAAAAAAATATATAAATATATATATATATATATATATATATATATATATATATATATATATATATATATATATATATATATATATATATATATATATATACATATATATATATATATATATACATATATATATATATATATATATATATATATATATATAAATATATATATATATATAAATATATATATATATAAATTGTGTCAATTAACCAGTTTTATCAATTATAAATTAATAGCAATGTTTTTTATTAGTTGGTGCGATACTGTGTAGTGTGCAATTTAACATAATTGCCTCTAGGAGTTGCCAATGGAAATAAAAAGAGCACACACAAGAAATACAAGGACGCCAGACATGAAGTTGGCATGGACCAGCGCACATTCTCACGTAACTTTCATCGTTAGTAAATCTAAAGTGAGCGTGAAATCTGGCATACACAAAGTTTTTGTGCGTACGCAGCGTTGATACTTGAGGTCCTTGGTGTTTAGTTTTCTGCCAAATTTACAAGAACGGTTCAGTTAACCTTGATTGCGTTAAAAGTCTTTTGCAGTGGCTAGATAACAGCCATCTACAATTGAACCTTGAGAAGACAAAGGAACTTGAAGTTATGGGAACCAAAAGATTTACCTGATTTATTTATTTTTATTTGAACTAGTTAGGAACGGTATAACATTAGAACAAGAGTCCAGTTTTATTTATTTAGGCACTGGTTACATTTCCATTACAGTAATATATTGTCCGCATAGACAGCATTTAGGTCCATTAGGGTTTAGACTAGTGTTAATATAACAAGGATTGAAAGCATTAAAACATTGCTAGTTTTAAAACTTAAAACAATTAATAAATCAAATGAAATCAGAAACAAACTACAACACAATAGCTGTTTTCACAAAGATAAAGGCAATTGCAGTGTACTCTGACCAGACTCATCTCCTTCATTTCTACTTTGCGGTCCTCCCTTTGGGGTACAGTCTGCGAACACCATTGGCTAAAATGAACATGCATAAAAGGTCATGGTTCCAGCTAGCGTCAGAGATATTACTGCAGAGCAACAAAGACAAAACCCAAGTATAAATGCTCACAGCAGCGTTGGGTAGATGCAGAAGTGTGAACTGTTCAGTTAGTGTGGCCTCTGAAGATTAGTTAACCATCAATTACAGGGTCCCTGGCTGTCTTGGAAGGAGTTATGGTTGAGGCACCAAAATGAAGGGATAAATTGTCACAAAACATTACTAGATCATCGATTAACAGTATTGGTATCATGTACAATAATTAAAGTTTTTGTTTATATTTAATATTTTTACATAATGTTGGATTTTGTCATTTTTTTATGTTGTACTTTCTAGTTTGTAGCATGTTTTCGTCCTTCAGCTAATTAAAATGAGACATGTTACTTTTCCAAACATCTATACACTTTAATGTTTAAAATGTTAATGGCTGTAGTCAACTGAAACATCTCACAACCGTTTTAACAGCATAGAGAGACATTTGTAGGAAGCACAGTAATAACTTTAAATTGCAGATTTTTGAAGTGAGCACTCCCAGACTGAGAGTCCAGTAACAGTGATAATGATCCTAGATGGGGGTGGGAGGGAGGGTACAAAAATTAAGGAGGGGGGGGGTGAAATCAGTAAGGAGGATGTCCCCTGCCTGACTCTGTCAGCACATCTACATGTTCCTGTGTCTAGCTGACACCAACAGCACTGCTTTCTAGCTGAAATCACTCCAATTAAGAGCCGTCCAACTGCGCTGCCAGACACGTACACCAGTGACATCCAATGGTCCATGATCTGTCTCCACCTTGGCATAATGAAGGGATTTTAAAAGCAGGCACACCCTAAAACAAGATGACTGCAGTGCTAGAACATAAGGCGCACACATAGACACAGCTGCAACGTTGGGCTACTAAATAAAATGTTAAACAAAGTGTGAGGGGAAAAAGAAGACTAGATCTTCTTCATCTTCTTTTGATATCATTGACACTTTATTTTGATAGTCCGCTTTTTATACATACTACTAAAAGTAAGTAACTTTCCAACTTCATACTAGGAGCTTTTATTTAAAACAATGCATCATCATTGTCATGACTATAGGGGCACCTTTTCAAAACCACACAATGGCCATATAAAACTATATGTATAATATCATCTTAACAACACTACTGTATTTTTAAGCATGCTGTACAATGATTTATTTTTTATAGGGTGGATGAACTTGATTTCCAATGAACCAATGCAATGCCTATTACACAAATGTAACCCCTAAAGATCGATTCTGCCTATGAGCGGTCCACCGTTTTGTTTTGTTTTCACCCGCATGCAGTAACATTATCTTATAAGGTCTTTAACTCTGTAACTGAATTCCTTCCTCGTAAATTCAATTGTAGTTTTCCCTTACCAGCCTTCAATGTAATATGTGCATTTTGATTCGATTTGCTCCTCAAACATAAATCTACATATTATTTATTTGGTTTTCTAAAGGTAAAAAGTCAATGATTAATTTAGTCTCCAAAATCTTAAATGAATCATGAAGCAGGAAAATAGTTATTTAATCTAATAGAGCTAAATCACATCAGTTGTTAATTCCACACAAATAATTATTTCCAGCATCTACCGTGTCTTATTTTCTCTCGCAAGTCTGTCGTTTGTCCTGTTGTGGGAGAAATGTGAATATGTTAAATCTATCAAAATCAAATTTTGAAAGGTCAAAATCTCATAAATTGACAAACAACAAATTGAAATGAATTTTGTCCACTATGTGAATATTTCCCCACATCACGAAAGAAGCATTTTACCTGTGGAAAGATCTGCCTTCAAGTGTTTCGTCTTTTTCTTCTGTCCTTTTTTTGTCTTACTCTGTTTGCTTGAAATAAACCCACCAACAGCAATGACATGCAGTGCTGCTGTGTGTTTTTGGAATATATTTCAACAAGTGAATGAGGTAGTCAACATCTAGCTTTCCTACATGTCTGTTTATTAATGTTTGTTTCCAATTTGAGGTTATTAAAACCGGTATAACTTTTATTCGTTCGTTTGTTTATGTTTTTGTAGATAGAGTTTACTACTAGGTTTAAACCGTTTCAATGGAATGACCACTTGTAATCCCTCGTCATGCTTCTTTGTGTGGTTTATTTATAAACTAATTTCGAGAGGATCACGTGCTTATGATCAACACGGCTGGCTCCTCATTAGCTCCGTAATCTGACCCATTAGATGATTACGGAAGCATTATAAATAACCAGTTTTTCACTCCAGTTATCTTCGTCTTGAAGCTTCCACCCCTACTTCCTCCCCCTTTTTCCGATAGGGCGACACGGTGGCCCAGTGGCTAGCACTGTTGCCTCACAGCAAGAACACCGCTGGTCCAACCTCCTATCGGGCTGGTTGGTGTTTCTGTGCGGAGTTTACATGTTCTCCCCGTGTTCGCGTGGGTTTCCCCCGGGTCCCCCGGTTTCCTCCCACTGTCCAAAAACATAAACTATAGCCAATCGACTAAACCAAATTATCACCGAAAACAACACTAGTTTACCCTTCTCACGCGGCGACAAGCAGGGGAGTCCTCGAGACCTACCTGAGCTCGAACTCCGCTCTCGCCCTGCTAACGGGAGGGAGCCCCGGGCTCGAGGATATTAAGAGCTCAGGGCTCTCTCCCAGGACAGCATGCCAAATACGCTTTATTGATTATCAGCTAAGTGTGAACTCTTGAATATAGGTTGAGATTTTTTTTTAACTTTATTTATTTACAGTATTTTGTTACTGAGTGTATTTGAAATTGAATAGATGAATATAAATAATTATAAGTGAAGTTTATTTATGTTCACAGCTGTTCCAACTTTAGCTTATGACTAATTATCCTATCAGACGATTCTTAACTAACTATAAATAACCAGACTTTTTTTTATCTCAAAATCTTCGTCTTGAAGAACCCCCCCCCCACCCCCACCCAACCCTTCTTTCCTCCTTTCAAACGGGCGACAGGGTGGCCAGTGATTAGCGCTGTTGCCTCACAGCAAGTATGCCCCTGGTTTAATTCCTTTCCAAACCAGTTGACATTTCTGTGCTGAGTTTTGCTCATTCTCCCCGTGCTCACATGGGTTTCCCCCGGGTTCTCCGGTTTCCTCCTATATTTCAAAAACAAAGAACCCTAAACAATTAATCCAAAATATTTTAGCCAAGCTCCAAGTACACCTTCTCAGCATCCATATCTGACACTAAGCAGGAGGGGGAGTTATCGAGATCTACCTGAGCTCAAACTCCCCTCTCGCCCTGTAACGGGAGGGAGCCCAGGGCTCGAGGAGCTTATAAGCTCAGGGCTATCTCCCAGGACAGCACGCCAAACAAGCTTTATTGTCAATCATCAGCTAAGTGTGAACTCTTGAAATGTTCTGTGTGGAGTGAGTTAAGGATAATGGATATAAATCATAAAATGATGACCTAAGCCTCAAACAAATATACAGTTTATGAATAACCTAAAAAAAGAGAGACAAAAAGTTGAAAGTGATGTTGAAAGGGAGCTATTTGATTGGTCATTCCATTTTTCCAATATAAGGAACAGGCGATCAAAAAGAGTGTAGACAGCAGATACATCAGCATTATCTTGAATGAGTGGACATTACGGCCTGCCAGGAATGATAGATTTCTGATAGAGAAGAGAAATTAGAACGTAGCGTCATTGGCAGGGAGAATGAATGTCAAGGAAGGAGGAAAAGAAGCTCCATTTCAAAAAACACCAGCAAATAAAAATCGATCTACAAACGTGTTGCAAATTGGTCACAAAACAAACAACTGAAGAAACGCGCAGCAAATTGGTCACAACACTATGAATATAGTGTTATAGCAAATATCCATGTAACACAACAGAAATGTTTCTAGGGGACTCAAAAACATGACGAACCCTGCTGGGATATGGATGTGTTATGTCGTGTATTCAAGATATTAAAATAAATGGTAAACAACTCCCCTTTCAAAGACCACCAATCACTTCACTGAACAGTCACGGCATAAAAACACATCCATATCTCCACAGGGTCCGTCAGGATTTTGTGCTCCCTAGAAACATTTCCGTTGTGTTATATGGATATTTGCAAGTGTTGTGACCAATTTGCAGCGCGTTTCTTCACTTGTTTGTGTTGTGAACAATTTGCAGCGCATTTCATCACTTGTTTGTGTTGTAAACAATTTGCAGCGCATTTCTTCACTTGTTTGTGTTGTGAACAATTTGCAGTGCGTTTCTTCACTTGTTTGTGTTGTGAACAATTTGCAGCGCATTTCATCACTTGTTTGTGTTGTGAACAATTTGCAGCGCATTTCTTCACTTGTTTGTGTTGTGAACAATTTGCAGTGCGTTTCTTCACTTGTTTGTGTTGTGAACAATTTGCAGTGCGTTTCTTCACTTGTTTGTGTTGTGACCAATTTGCAGCACGTTTCTTCAGTTGTTTGTGTTGTGACCGATTTGCTGCACGTTTCTTCAGTTGTTTGTGTTGTGAACAATTTGCAGCGCGTTTCTTCACTTGTTTGTGTTGTGAACAATTTGCAGTGCGTTTCTTCACTTGTTTGTGTTGTGACCAATTTGCAGCGCGTTTCTTCAGTTGTTTGTGTTGTGACCAATTTGCAGCGCGTTTCTTCACTTGTTTGTGTTGTGACCAATTTGCAGCGCGTTTCTTCACTTGTTTGTGTTGTGACCAATTTGCAGCGCGTTTCTTCACTTGTTTGTGTTGTGAACAATTTGCAGCACGTTTCTTCAGTTGTTTGTGTTGTGACCAAATTGCAGCGCATTTCTTAACTTGTTTGTGTTGTAAACAATTTGCAGTGCGTTTCTTCAGTTGTTTCTGTTGTGACCAATTTGCAGTGCGTTTCTTCACTTGTTTGTGCTGTGACCAATTTGCAGCGCGTTTCTTCACTTGTTTGTGTTGTGAACAATTTGCAGCACGTTTCTTCACTTGTTTGTGTTGTGAACAATTTGCAGCACGTTTCTTCAGTTGTTTGTGTTGTGAACAATTTGCAGCACGTTTCTTCAGTTGTTTGTGTTGTAAACAATTTGCAGCGCGTTTCTTCAGTTGTTTCTGTTGTGACCAATTTGCAGCACGTTTCTTCAGTTGTTTGTGTTGTGACCAATTTGCAGCGCGTTTCTTCAGTTGTTTGTGCTGTGACCAATTTGCAGCGCGTTTCTTCACTTGTTTGTGTTGTGACCAATTTTCAGCGCGTTTCTTGAGTTGTTTGTGTTGTGACCAATTTGCAACACGTGTGCTGTCAAACTGATGATGATCGTTTCTTCATTTACTGGTGTTTTTTGTAATTGCATGTGCTTTCTTAAATTACCGTGTGTTAAGCTCTCTCAGCCACCGTAATTTAGGCCAAATTACAAGAATAAAAAAATGTGGTCAGATTAAACTGTGTGAGGGTGGGAGTGTTTAAAAAGATGAGGCATAAGACATGAATATTTGTGCGTGTGTTTACAACAAAAAGACAGCAAACTTAAAAGAACACAAATATTAGCATAACTCAAAAAAGAGAGAGAGAAAAAAAACACACACAATGCATTGCACCATACCAAAAAGTCATATAATCCTTTAACCTCTTAAGGCCCAAGGTGGGTTTTTTTTTACATGCATTTTTTATTTCTCTTTGCTATTTGGGCTTATTGGAACCTAATTAGAATAAAAATCTAAGTATCATCTTTTGATATGATGTACTTTTGTAGAAAAATTATGTCCATATATGTCGACTCATGGTCCGAATTTACATAAAACACTTTTTCCTGAATGTTTTTATGCATGTATAACATATATATATATATATATATATATATATATATATATATATATATATATATATATATATATATATATATATATATATATATATATATATATATATATATATATATATATATATATTTTTTTTTTTTTTTAACTTGCTTTGACTATCAGAGAGTAAAAATAACATTTTACCCCATTTTGGATAGTTAAAAATAGGGTTTGGGACATTTCATATGCTGCAAAACAGTTGCAGGATGACACTGTATGTCTGTAACAAAATAAAAAACATTCAAAGTATTTTAAATAGCCACTTAAGAGCTAAAATGTGCTGTCCACGTATGTGGATACTCAAGCCCTAGGAGGTTAAAGCCTTCAAATGTATGAAGCTGATGTCCAGGAATCACAATGTTTGTGGATTTAAATGCATAAAACACATTTGTTATCAATATTAGCCAACACAGCTAAACCTGCATAAATACAAGCCACCTTTTATTCAGAAAATAAAGCCCTGATCATTGAAAACACACGTTTCAGGTCTTAAATGTGAGGTACACCACACTGCTTTTTAGTTTTTTACTTTAGAAAAGAACAGTGCACTATTTTTATGTTGCTAGGCAACCACTGAATCAGCTGTCTTGGTGCTCAAGTGCACAACACCAGTGACGTCGAATGCTTTTCCGCTCAGTGTTGACCTTTTTTTTTTCAAATTCAGGTGCTCAGAGTGGTACAGCAAATATGAGGCGCAGCAGGCAGTAAAAATGCAAAGCAGTGCTCAAAATGCTCACTTTCAACAGAATATTAATTTAAAAATGCACCTCTCACCAAAATAGATACATAAATAATAAATCTGGTTGTTCTGCCTAATATAATGTAGGACTAAGCCTTTATGTTATCAAAAGCAGTGTGTTAAGATCAATCACCTCTTTCATATGCGCTAGCAGAGTAAGCAATATTTTTTTTTCAGCATCCATGTTAAATTTGCTGTAGGTGATTGTCTTCAGAAACATTTTTTTGTTGCGCTGGTTGAAAGTCTCTTCACATTACAATAGTACTGATTAAAGTAAATTATCTAAATGTATTTTTATATTCTGGATCAGGCATAAGACTAAAAAATGTTCATCCACTTAAATATTGGTGGGCCGACAGTTCCCATAATTCTGATAAGCAACCCAAACTGTCGTGTCAACAAATGTAGATTTGAATATCTTCGCACTATACTATAAATTTGTACTATAAAGTTTTCTAACTGGCGATGACATGATCTTGTAGGTCTCTGTAATCTTTAATGCGTGCATTCGTGATTTCAGGAGGCAAGGCTTTGGGCGACAGGGAAGGGATTGTATTTGAAAAATACTATGCTAACCTACTGCACCTTTAAAGAGCACAACGCATAAGTGCATTAACAAATACATATAGAAAACACAAATCTAAGGGCAATTCTGGACAGATTCACATTCACCACAGGGATCTACAGTACTGGTGAGTGATGGTATGTTAATCAAATTACATTACAATCCAGCATGGGATTACATACGTTTGCATATTTCCCATGACAGTGAGATCATTTTAGGTCATGCAAATAGGAGAAAGACATTATTTAAAATTATAAAAGGGCTATTTTATTTGTTTACTCATGATCAAAAACAGTTATTTTTATTCAGTAATAAAGAAAGCCAAACGGTGCAATTTAAATGTTCTTCATCCCCTTTATAAAGAGTTTAGATTAGTTGAGTAATGTAAGCATGATCAGGGAACTGGATAGCCTGTTGGTAAAGCATTTGTTATCAATTACAGTATAGGACACATTTATAAAATGAAATTTTTTTAAGTTTCCTGTCGCTACTGAAGCAACATGATATAAGCTACTTCAGTACCACAGCAGATTGACACCATAGGGCAATTCAGTCACAAAAATGGTGGCTGCACCACTGTGTGGAACCTACAGATTGCTTTTGACTCCGTAGTGCCCATTAAATTTCCACTTTATTATTATTATTTTTATTTCTAGAGTTGACACAAATGTTGATACAAATATTAATTGATTTGGTATATGGATTTAGTGTTTAGTGTAGAGTTTAGTGGCTAATTCGGACAAATTCGTACGAGTTCATTCGCACAAAATTATACGATTTTAAAAAGGAGGCGTGGCACCTAACCCCACCCCTAAACCCAACCGTCATTGGGGGATGAGCAAATCGTACGAAAATGTACGAATTAGATCGTACGAATTCATACGAATTAGCCACTAAATCAAAAAGTTACGAATTGCCGTGAGATTGTGTTGGATATTTCCCTCAGTATCAAAAACGTTGTTTTAATAAATTCTATTAGCGTTGCACAACAGGAAGCTGGCCATTTTTTTAATATAGTTTTAAATGGAATGCTGTAGTTTTAGATTTTTTTTTTTTAAAGGAGATTTATGTATGCAGCATCGCCATGCACATTATAAATATGTACTTTAAAAAACATAAATAATAAGAAATGTCGACCAGGGGGAGCCAAGTTGGAGTACTCACTCTGGTCCCCCTGGCTCTGCGCTGGTGGGGGACATTCCAAATTGAACCAAAACAATCCATTACAATTGGCTTAAGATTGGCAAGCAAAATTCAGCACATTGCAACCTGCAGAACCTGGGTAGTTTAAAAAAAATGTAAATTAATAAATAAATTAAATAAAACAAGAAACGATTTCAAGATGCAGAATATGCTAAATAAATAAAAAAAAAATGCCATGGAAATGTGAAAAATAAGGTGTATCATAATTTTTGTATACATTCTTGATGCAAATCACACATGTCAGGCTTTGATCAGTTTGATCTGGCTATTGTGGGTCATGGTGTAGCATCACACAATGGGGTATATGCACACAGACTTTTAATTTCAGTCAGCCACATGACTTCTGGTTAATTGTCATCCCATACAAAAACGCAGCGTTTAAGATCTGATTTCTTTAAAAAAATAATAAAATAAAAAAAAAACAGCAATCTTCACATTACGATATAAAGTGGATATTAGACCAAACAAAAAGACTGCACTGAATTAAATCTTTCTGCGCCAAGTCTTTTCAAAATATGTAACTTAAATTGTACCCCAGTATTTGCAATGGAATTTCTTCGCTAGCCTGCTGCTAATAATGGTAACGTTTAAACATTAAACATAATCTCTTTTTATGAATTAACAACCAAATAGATGCTTAAGTCTATTTAACTGATTATATTTGGATTACATTGCAACATCGATGCTGTAAAAGAACTGGAAAATAGTCACATAGCTTTCACCGGAAGTTCATCATTGGCTGAAAAACACTAGCTGAGCATAAAGTCCATTGCAGAAACAAGCTAAGTGAATTGAAAAATTGAATACCTCTATTTCCTTTTTTTCTAAATTGCTTCATATAATAATAATAATAATAATATAACTTTATTGGTAACACTTGATTTTGATGGTCCATTTGAGTATTAGTAGACTGTCTGCTTAATATCTGTTGAAACTGCTCCTTCTACAGACATTTAACTGACTATAAGAAAGTTTGCAAGTACATGTGAACTTACACTAGCCCCAACCTAACAGTCTACTTCTAATCTAATGAGAATTAGTTGACATGCAACTTAAATTCAGCAAAGGGACCATCAAAATAAAGTATGACTACTTTATTTTATTATATTTTTATATATAAATCCTTGTTGATATAGCCATAGCAACACATTTTTATTTTTTCCCTAGTAGAGTAATCATGTATTTTTGAGGTTTTATCAGAGTTTATCAAAGAAAATCTATTATTGTAGTATAATATTGCCTTTTAGAACTGCCTTTACATTGGCTGCCACTAATTTATTCCTAGTTAGGCAGCTCACTACATTTCAGAGTTCATGAGCTTGTGTATGATATTTTTGTGTGTTGCTTCTTGTGTAGTGCTGTCCGCCACATCTCTACTGGGGCATCAATGCGATTGGCAAATCGCCTTGGTGTTGAGTGTCACACTTCTGTAACATGTCTGTCATCCTGCTTTAACACACACGCTCCAACACCTCCTGATGTGAGAGAGAGACAGAAAAAATAACATAAGAGACAAAAAGAGAAGCATGGCCTTTAAAAAAAGGGAGAATAGCACTTCCTGTCTCAGAAGGAAAAACCGTATAATTTGCAATAATGGCCCAACAATAGCAGAGATTTTTCTGTGGAGAAATTATAGTGAAAAGTGCTGCTAAGATTTCCTTTCTGGCAGAAACAGATCCACAGTATACAGAAGTCTTGTTTACTTGGTAGAATAGCATCAATTAGACGAGGATGGTGAAATTAGCATATGCTCTTAATGGACTAGCCTTTGCTGAAGGTTCTCTGGGAGCCACGGCTTTAAGGAGAGGAACATGTTCTGGAAAAACTAGAAAAGGTCATGTGTCTTCTGTATTCAGGTGAATGCCTTTTCCTTCACTTGTGCATTTTTTTTTCTCATGGATTCACAGTGAAATATATCACAAGAGAAAGGTTTGAAATTACTCGCAAAGGAAGAGTCATTGTATGTGCAATAAGTAAATTTACATGCTATCTATCTATGTATGTATGTATGTATGTATGTATGTATGTATGTATGTATCTATGTATCTATCTATCTATCTATCTATCTATCTATCTATCTATCTATCTATCTATCTATCTATCTATCTATCTATCTATCTATCTATCTATCTATCTATCTATCTATCTATCTATCTATCTATCTATCTATCTATCTATCGTGCAAATGTTTGGGAACGCCTTGCATAATCTTTAAACATATATTTTATTTTTGTGAAATGCTGCTGATGATGTGACAATAAAAGTGATTTGATTTGTAAACCCTTAGTACTTTTTCCAGCCTGATCTCACGAGAAAACGTAAGTATTTTACGTTTTGACAGTTTAGTGGCTAATTCGTACGAATTCGTATGAGTTCAGTCACACAAAATTGTACGATTTTAAAAAGGAGGCGTGGCACCTAACCATACTCCTAAACCCAACCGTCAATGGCGGATGAGCAAATCGTACTAAATTGTACAAGTTATATCGTACGAATTAGCCACTAAATCAAAAAGTTACGAATTGCCATGAGATTGTGTAGCTTTTTCCTTATTTTGTAAAATTAATTAATTAACTTATTTATTTTTTGAAAACACCTATTGCTAAGATCAGATAACAAATATGTTTACTAAAATACCCGTGGAATCCACAATCAGTTTATATGGGGATTTAAATGCAAATGCAATGCACTTGAAATAGCTCGGATCCCTTTTCAATTGTTTATTTCACATATAAAGTTTACTTTTGTGAACAGTGACATCCCATAATGACATTAGTCTTGGTTTAGGAAGCTATTTAAGTTTGTAGCATTTTGTTTCTAAATGTGGCCCAGCTTTGATGTAAAGCTTTCAATGATATAAACAAAATATCATTTCAAGAGTTCACACTTAGCTGATGATTAATTCTAAGCTTGTTTGGCATGCTGTCCCGGGAGAGAGCCCTGAGCTCATAAGATCCTCGAGCCCGGGGCTCCCTCCTGTTGCAAGGCGAGAAGGGAGTTTGAGCTCAGGTAGATCTCGAGAACTCCCCCGCTGTAATAACCAATGAACAGCCAGTGATTGCTCTTGAGAGATAACCATTTACTAGGAGCATGTCTATAGTACCGGTTTGGATTAGTCAATTTACTTATGTTGCATGTTTTTTGGATGGTGGGAGGAAACCGGGAAACCCGGGGGAAACCCACGTAAGCACGGGGAGAAAATGCAAACTCCGCACAGAAATGTCTGCTGGTTTGGTAAAGCCTAGAACCAGAGACATTCTTGCTGTGAGGCAACAGTGCTAAGCACAGGGCCACCGTGTCACCCATCTAGGAAGAAGGAGGAGTAGAGGTGGATAGGGGGATTCTTCAAAACAAAGGTAGCGGTGGTACATAACCCAGGGTATTTGTAGTAGCTTAGGAGTCGTCTGATTGGTGCATTGAGAATTGGATAATGCGGATCCAGCCGCTAGCAATCATAAGCACGTGATCCTCTCGAAATTTGTTTATAACTAAACTTTACGTGTGCATGAGTTTCTGAAAAACGTAACCGAACTTAATACAAATTTTGGCTTATTTAGATATCACTCAATATAGTAATGTTTTTTTCTAATATTTGTGTGCAATCCAAAAACAACACAACATTTTATGTAAAACGTAAAGCCTATACAATACTTATTGACATGGTTATTTCTTTTGTTATTTGATTTCGTTAATGTGAAACGTATTCGTGCAGGCCATTTTATTGTGTTTATTTTATATAAATAACTGTACTGCTCCTAAAACAGAGGAGCATGATGGATGATGTGTTTAGACCAGCCTGATCTCACGAGAAAACGTAAGTATTTTACGTTTTGTCAGTTTAGTGGCTAATTCGTACGAATTCGTACTAGTACAGTCGTACTAAATTGTACGATTTTAAAAAGGAGGTGTGGCACCTAACCCCGCCCCTAAACCCAACCGTCTTTGGGATATGAGCAAATCGTACTAAATTGCACGAATTAAATCATACGAATTTGCCACTAAATCAAAAAGTTACGAATTGCCGTGAGGTTGTGTTGTTTAGACTGGTGCATTGGAACGTGTAAATTAAACCCTTGTAAAGATACGGTATTTTAAATGGGTCAAGGACCTAGTTGAACATTTGAATTAAATTAATAGTTAATATCTTATCATTTTAATATTCTAATACACAAAATGATGAGTGTCTATGGATTACAACAGAATTTTTACAACCCTGTTGTCATTTTGACTTTGTGTGTGGGTGTATTACTTTCCAAAGAAATTTTAAGTAGCGAGTATGTTTAGCCACAATCAGGCACTGCACAATATTTTGCAACCTTCAAACAGTAGGCATGTTTGTCATGCCCATGTAATTTGTGAATCAGTGAGCAGAGCTACAGATTATGTGTTATACACGTTATGCATTTTCAGTAACTGGTATGTTTTTAGTTCTGAAATAGGATATCATTGTAGTGTGATGATCTCCTTTATATCAAAAGGCTCAAGTAAAAGTTGATTTCTGAATTCACTTCTAATTTTTTTTTTTAGAAAACATACAAATGTCTTTTGTTGCTTCAAAAAAGGGAAGTAATGAAGGGGAAAACATTTCCAACGCCCAGTAATATTACACAAAATTGAAAATATTACCCCCCCCCCCCTTTTTTTTTTTTAACTGTTAACTGTTCAGAACAAACAAAGTAAACAAAGAAACCACTCAAAGCTACTAAATAAATAAATTCAGGTAACCATCCAGAACAACATATTGAGCACTTACAGTATGTCTTGTTATTGATAATAGAACAAGACAGTGCTTTAAAAAAGGATAAGGTTTTGCATAAACTACACTGCTTCAAATTCCTAAATGTATTTCTTAGCAGAAGTTTGCGAGAACAACAGCATTTGTTTATCACTAAACTGTATAGTGTATAGGAGTTTGAAACAGTTTGCAAAACAGCATTATGATTTATACATACTGTTTAGACAATTCAACAAACACATCAAGCTGTTGCACTAGTATGATTTATCTAAACCATTGCAATATTCATATTAACCTTATGAAGCCAACTGTATCATATTATATATGATTAAATATCAAAAGTATACTTTGGCTGTCCATGTTACAAAAGCTTGTGCAGTGTCTGGATGATGTCATTTTCTTCATCATTCATAACTCAACAGCTGGTGTCATGTTGATGTTTAGGCAGAGGAGTGGATGTGTCACACCTGGGCATCAAACTTTATTTAAATAAAGTATATATATATATATATATATATATATATATATATATATATATATATATATATATATATATATATATATTAGAATTAAAAAAAAATAAATGTGTGTGTATATGTGTATAAAAAATAAATAAATAAATATATATATATAATATATATATATATATATATATATATATATATATATATATATATATATATATATATATATATATATATATATATATATATATATATATACACACACACAGTTGAAGTCAGTATTATTAGCCCCCCTGTTAATTTTTTTCCCCAATTTCAGTTTATCAGAGAGAAGGTTTTTTTTCAACACATTTCTAAACATAATAGTTTTAATAACTCATTTCTAATAACTGATTTATTTTATCTTTGCCAGTAAATAATATTTTACTAGATATTTTTAAGACACTTCCAAAGAGCTTAAAGTGACATTTAAAGGCCTTAATTAGGTTAGGTTAATTAGGTTAATTAATTAGGTTAATTAGGTTAACTAGACAGGTTAGGGTAATTAGGCAAGTTATTGTATAACGATGGTTTGTTCTGTAGACCCATGTTTCCCAACCCTGTTCCTGAAGGCACACCAACAGTACACATTTTCAACCTCTCCCTAATCAAACACACCTGAATCAACTTATCATAACATCAGAAGAGACTCCAACACCTGAAGTTAATGGGTCAGAAAAGGGAGACATCCAAAATATGTACTGTTGGTGTGCCTCCAGGAACAGGGTTGGTAAACACTGCTGTAGACAATTGAAAAATAAATATAGCTTAAAGGGGCTGCTAATTTTGACCTTAAAATGGTTCATAAATTTAAAACTGCTTTTATTCTAGCTAAAATAAAACCAATAAGATTTTGCCCAGAAGAAAAAAAATGTTATCACACATACTGTGCAAATGTTCTTGCTCTGTTAAACATCATTTGGGAAATATGTGTGTGTTCATGTATGTATATGTATGTTGTTGTTGTTGTTGAGAAGATCTTCTTGGACATACAGATATGTATATACCTGCAAAGTATAAATTTTGTAGAGGACAATGGGTGATTTTGAGTGACATAAGTACGACAGAAATGTCAGAGTGAACCATTCGTTTAAATTCAGAAAAGATGCCAGCGAAATTAATTAGAATCCTAACAATTAGCATCAGCCTTTGTGCTCGCAGAAAGTTTTGACAGCTAAAACCACTGTTAGACTCGTTAAGAACAAAAGGGGGGGAAATTAGCAGTCAAATTAGCGCTGTGGTCAATATTCCTCAGTACAAGAGAGAGCTAATCAATCAAAACAGTTCACCAATTCATTTTAATTATTCATCAGTTACCACCCACTGGCATGTTTTCTGATTCCCTCCAAATATGCTATTTCATCATTAAAGGGGGAATAATTATGTTTGTTCGGATAAGCGGAAAGAATTCATTGGCTCTCTCTCCTTTCAATATTTCTCCTCCGTCTGCACCTTCTCGAATTGACTGGTCTTGCACAGTTGCAGCTGAACAAGAGAGAGAACTGTTGGTGTCAAGCCACAGTTTACAAATATGACATCTCCTCTGGTATGGCCGCAGATATGAAATATTGATTTATACGCAGTAAAAGGTCTTATAAAAATGATCACATACACATGAGGGATTAATGCCTGAAAGATCAATAGAAATTTCATTCCTGACACTGGACTGTCACCTACGGTGAAATGCTAAAATAAAGAAATCAATATTATCTATGAAATGTCAAATTTATTATAATTATGTGGATGAAAGCTGGCCAAGTGGCTCCCGAGAGGCTAGGAGGGATAGGTTACCCTGTTCAGACTCCCCTTGAGGTTCGCACGCTTCGCCTGCCAATTTGAGTGCAATATCAGAGTAGAGGGCTGCCGGCTGCTCTCGGAGGCCAAATTCCTGCAGGAATATTTAACTGCGTGTTTGGAAAGCCATGCTCGGGGTTTTGCGGGTTGTAACAGCTGTTGACATGGACTGACAGTTCTCTCCTTTCTCGATTGAGTCCTGCCTGCTCTCCTGCTGTCTGTCTCACAAAGATGATGTCACCAAGGACAAAAAACAAGAACCGAATGTCACAAGATGTCAGTGCTGGAGACATATTCCCTTTTATCACTTATTGATTTCCTTCTTCAGAAAGACACAACCTCTCTGTCCTCTTAACAATACAGGATTGATGGAAATCCTATTTATTACCAGCACTTCACTTTATTTTTATATTCAGATTCCTTGTCGCGTAACCGTTAGCGTTGTGAAACAATATTATATCTAGTTTGTACGTAGACGTCTAAAGGAAAGATTTCAAATGTGAAAATACGAAGCCTGTTTCAAATAGCCTTCCTGTAGGTTTTTATGAGGAACTTTGTGTTAGCTTTTGGTGTTAAGAAGTATTTTAAACATGTACAGAATTTATTGTCAGTTTTGATCAAATCTTTTTATTTACTTCCTCATTTAAATTTGGTTTTAGAGTGATGTTTGCAACATAGAAACAAATCACATCAGTGGTGTAGTCCTAAAAAACAAGGTGGTGTACTATTACCCACCCAATCCAAACTTTAAAAGTATAGGCAAAGAAACAATGACTGTCAATGTTTCTTTGATTCATTATCTATCTATCTATCTATCTATCTATCTATCTATCTATCTATCTATCTATCTATCTATCTATATATATATATATATATATATATATATATATATATATATATATATATATATATATATATATATATATATATATATATATATATATATTATACTTTCAAAAAAGTCAATGGTTACAGGTTTCCAGCTTTCTTCGAAATATCTTCTTTTGTGTTTAACAGAATAAAAAAGACAAACCAGTTTAAAACCAGTAAAGACTGAGTAAATGATGACAATTTAATTTTTTTGGGTGAACTATTTATTTAAAAGGGACAAATATTTAAACAAATTTATTCATTTTAATCCCAATTCAATGATTTATGCTTAGGTAATAGTGACCCCAGTAGACCCGGAGATTGTATTTAAATGTATATGAGCCTATATATATATATATATATATATATATATATATATATAAGCATATATATATATATATATATATATATATATATATACATACACAGTGTATATATATATGTATGTATAAATGTATATATATGTATATATATATATTATGTGTATGTATATATATATTATGTGTATGTATATATATGTGTATATATATATATATATATATATATATATATATATATATATATGTGTATGTATATATATGTGTATATATATATATATATATATATATATATATATATATATAAGCATATATATATATATATATATATATATATATATATATATATATATATATATATATATATATATATATATATATATATATATATATATATATATATATATACATACATACACAGTGTATATATATATGTATGTATAAATGTGTATATATATATATATATATGTATATATATATTATGTGTATGTATATATATATATATATATATATATATATATATATATATATATATATATATATATATATATATATATATATATATATATATATATATATATATATATATATATATATATATATATATACATATACATACACATAATATATATATATGAATGGAAATATAGGAGGGCTAAAGCCACGCTCATGCTGTTTTATAATTTTACTTAAATGTTTCAATGAGACATCATTCAGCTGATTTGTTGTGGTCTTCGAAAAACTCACGAAATGTTCTCACAGTTGCTGCAGTCGTCAGGGGGCAGGGAATGGCGCAAGTTAAACAAAAATGCACCAACTGCAACAAATTAAGATGCGAGTTAAAAAACATATGGTATACCGTTAAAGGAGATGCGAATACACATAAATTAGGGACGTTTAATCACCAAAACAAGTGAGTATACCAAGGGTATGATAATCAGAAGTCGTAATACCCAAACAGCTCGTGGAAAAAAGTAGGCATACTGAGTATACGTGAGTATAGCAAGGACTACACCACTGAATCACATGTACCACCACAGTATCATTTATAGGCAACAGTATCAAATGTATTTAAGAAGGCATTGTCATTCTATATTTTACACTTCGTGTGTTACAATGATCTCAGGCCATTTTGTTTAACTCCTACACAGACAATCATGATCAGCTGTTTTTTATTTATTTTATTTGTGCTTTTTTCATTTATTTATTTATTTTTCCAAGTTTAACTGTCAATTAATTTCAGAAGCCACCTGAACATCACCAGTAAAACTTGCACAATACCCAGCAAAACCAACGTTTTTTATACTGCAGGTTTTAGAGACCCTATTAAAGCTCCAAGAAATATATAAACATTTCATCCTGGATTTTCACATTATCCACGTTAACAGATGATGGGACAAACACTTCAGAGAGATCCTTAAGAGCCCACTGAGCCCGAAGCCTTATCACACATTTAGAGCAACACACTTTAAAGATGCATTGGTCACTTTAACCAATGTGAAGCTCAAGATTTTTGGAGAGAGAGAGAGAAGGAAATGGAACATCTTGTTACAAATCAAAGTGTGATAAATCGAATTCAGGAGATCAGACCAGGAGAGATTAACAGGATATTCGTCTGCTACTAGGCTGAGGCAGGACAGAAAAAGAGAAAAGAGAGGAAGAGGGGGAGAGAGAGACTGCACACACTGCAAAATAACAACTGAAATGTTTTATTGCACTGAGAAGGAATCTAATTAATTAACTTATTAGGCTATTTGTGGTTAAAGAATTGGTTCTCTCAAAATAAAAATTGTCATAATTTAATCACATTTACTTATTACTTACATTTAATTTTTTGAGTTTGTTTGTTTTCTTGAAGTATCTGCCAACCCGACTCTACACCATAACTTTTCAATCCAGATGGATGGGGCAACCATTACTGCATCCAAAATGGTAAAAAGCCTTGGAGTAACGATTGATGACCAACTAAACTTCTCTGACCACATTTCTAGAACTGCTCGATCTTGCAGATTCGCACTCCATAACATCAGAAAGGTCCGACCCTTCCTATCTGAACATGCAGCTCAACTCATTGTTCAAGCTCTTGTTCTCTCCAAACTGGATTATTGCAACATTCTACTAGCCAGGCTTCCAGCTAATTCTATCAAACCTCTTCAGCTGCTTCAGAACGCAGCAGCACAAGTGGTCTTTGATGAACCCAAAAGAGCACATGTCACTCCGCTACTCACCCGTTTGCACTGGCTGCCAGTTGCTGCTCGCATCAAATTCAAAGCTCTGATGTTTGATTATAAAGCGATCTCTGGCTTTGCTCCTTCTTATCTGCTCTCACTTCTGCAGATTTATGTGCCCTCCAGAAACTTGCGTTCTGTGAATGAACGTTGCCTCGTGGTTCCATCCCTAAGAGGGAAGAAATCACTTTCCCGAACTCTCGCATTCAATCTGCCCAGTTGGGGGAATGAACTCCCTAACTACATCAGAACAGCAGAGTCACTTGCTGTCTTCAAGAAACGACTAAAAACTCAACTATTTAGTCTCCACTTTCCTTCCTAATCTGTAACTGCCTCTCTGGCTATACCACTAACTGTACTCTCTCTCTCTCTCTCAAAAAAAAACATTACTAATGCGTTGCTTCTTAGACTTTACACACCTGAAACTTGTTTATAGCACTTATTCACTGCTGCTCTTATAGTTGTGTAAATTGCTTCCTTGTCCTCATTTGTAAGTCACTTAGGATAAAAGCGTCTGCTAAATGACTAAATGTAAATGTAAAATGTAAAGACAAAAGAAAATAAATTAAAGAAAGCTGTAAACCTGGTACCATTGATTTCCGTAATATTTGTTTTTCCCACTGTGGAAGTCAATGGTTGCAAGTTTTCAGCTCTCTTCAGATGATCTTTATTTGTATTTAACATAAAGAAACTCCATAGAGGTTTGGAACAACTTAAGCGAAAGTAAATAGTGATTTTGGTTAACTATCCCATTAACTGTTGAAATTGAACACCTACACTATTGTGTTTGTTTGGTGTGTATATTCTGTACAACCCCAGATCAGAAAAAGTAGCGACAATATGGAAAATGCAAATAAAAAAAATAAAGAAGTGGTTACTAAATATAACTAAATAACTAAATATATATATATATGTATATATATATATATATATATATATATATATATATATATATATATATATATATATATATATATATATATATATATATATATAAAAAAACTAAATATACATTGACTTGTATTTCATTGCAGACAATACAACAGCACATTATTTAACGTGTTCGTTTTTTTCCCAACTTTTTTTTATTCCAATTTTGATTGCTGCAACACAATTCGAAAGAAGTTGAACCAGTAAAGCATTTACCACTTTGTAATGTTGTCATTCCTTTTTCACAACACTTAAAAGATATTTAGGGACTGAAGACATCTATGAATGTTGATTTCAGGTGTAATTTTGTTACGAAATATGCTTCCAGCAAACAAGTCTTAAGGTGGGCAACACCATTACAAGGTCTCTGTTGTTGTGTTTTGTGCTTCAAATTGTGCCACACATTCTCTATTGGAGACAGGTTGGGACTGCTGGCAGACCAGTCCAAGTACTTGTGTCCTCTTCCTCCTCAGCCAGGACTTTGTAATGTGTGCAGAATGTGGTTTTGCATTGTCTTGTTAAAATATGCATGGGCGTCCCTGGAAAAGATGTCTTCTTGAAGGCAACATATTGTGCTCCAAAATCTCTATGTGCTTTTCAGCATTAACAGTGCCATCATAGACGTGAACGATACCTTTGCCAAGAGCACTGACACAACTCCATACCATCAGTGCTGGATTAACACAAGGGCTAGGTGGGGGGCCACGGAAAAAGGGGGCCCTTAATTGGCTTAAGAATTAATTTGTGTCATGACACAGGAAACGCCTCTTTGCATTATGCTTTTGCATGTCGATAATGTGAAGTATTCCTTTTGGCCTGCTGCTGTTCACAAACAGCGATGCCTCTAAACTATGGCTCAGCGCTGCTTTAGCTCAGTTTTGAATAAAATAACCCAGTTTACCCCTTACTGGGGGTAAGGGTGATCAGATGTCCCGTTTTTTTCCCCAGGAAAGTCCCTATTTTCCCAGCACAGTTCTTTATTTCGGCTCTACCACAAGATCGATCCAGTCAAAGGTAGACTAACCAAGTGCATAGCAGAACAAAAAGTAACATTAAAACAGTATCTGTCATTATCATACAGTAAGAGAAGCTGGGATAGGTGGAATCATGCAGAATGGATTCATAACTAAATTGTTGTCAGTCCCGCGTTCACGCAGTCCTGTCTTCTCATAACCAAGACGGTGTTCAACCAAATCAAATAGCCTACACACTGAGTTATCTAACTCTAGTAAGTCTAACTGAACCGGTTAGAAAGCTAACTTTTAAATGAATAAATTTTCCCTTTTTATAAAAATGACAGTAATAATCCGGAGTAATAAAATAAACAAAAAATGAGAGAAAAAAAACATACTGACTTTCTATAATTGTTTGATGTGAAGCATGGATTTTAAATATATTTTAGGGATTTCTGCTCAGCTAAAGTTTAAAGTAAACTTTTTAAAGACAATAAGTATTGATTGTAAAGCACTGATTTAGGAAGTAGGCTAATGATTATTATTATTTTATTTAATTTTTTTATTGTTTATGACAGCCTGTTTAAAATGAGAAATTTGTTATGTGATTATTTAGTTTTTTGTACACCTATTTTAGTAAAATAGAAAATATTTATAATTATCAAATATAAATCAAATAGTGGAAAATTACGTAACAATATTAATTAGCAAATTATTATTATTATTATTATTATTATTATTATTATTATTATTATTATTATTATTAATAATAATAATAATAATAATAATAATAATAATAATAATAATAATAATAATAATAATAATAATATTAATAATAATAGCATCAAAAATAAATAGATAAAACTGTTAGGTGATAAAAATGGGGCCCAAGGGCCCAATATGTTCCTAATCCATTCCTGCATACCATGACAGACCCTGGCTTTTGGACTTGTTGCTGGTAACAGAGAATGATTCTTTTCTTCTTTAGTCCAGCACATATGGTCTCCATCCCCCCGAAAATACCTGAAATACTGATTCATCTGACCACAGTACACGTGTGTGGTCCATCCTAGATGCCTCCCAGCCTAGAGCACCCAAGGCGCTTCTGGACACTGTTAACATAGGGCTTCCTTTTGGCACAGTACAGTTTCACTGGCTTTTGTGGATGTAATTACGTATTGTGGTACTTCACAAAGGTTTGCCAAAATAGTCTAGAGCCCATGTGGGGATATCACATAGATGATTGATGATTCTTGATGAAGTGCTACCTGAGGGATCAGAGATCATGGTAGCTTAGCTTAGGCTCGTGCCCTTGTTACGCACTGAAATTGCTCCAGATTTCTTGAATCTTTTAATTATGTTATGCACTGTTGAATGCGAAATATCCAAATGTTGTCCTATCTTTCTTTCAAGAACATTGTTTTTAAAAGATGTTCTCACGTATTTGTTGGCAAACTGGCAAACCTCAGCCCATCTTTGCTCCTAAAGGACTAGGACCTGTTGACATCACCTTTTTCAAATCACATAATTATTTAACCAATTTACCTAATAACTAGCACTAAATTGCTCCTGTCCCAACTTTTTTTGAAAAGTAAATTATATGTAAGTAAATTAACAAATACTTTTAACATATTGATTACTTTATGTAACTCAAATGTAAAAAAAAAACTGATGTGTAAATTTTTAATTAAGACAAACATCATTACATGGCACCTTGTGAGGCTGGTGAACCAGGAAAGCTCACAGTGGGTTCTCCGCCGATGGCAATGTGAGAAAAAAAAAAAAAAAAAGATCACTACTTGCTGACGTAATGCATAAATGTGATTTATTTACAGTGTACGAGAGTGAAAACCAACAATAAATTAAACCAAGAAAAGTAACAAATTGATTAATATAAGCAAAAAAAAAAACACCAGTTCATTCATTCATTCATTCATTTTTCTTTGGCTTTGTCCCTTTATTGATCAGGGCTCGCCATAGCGGAATGAACCACCAACTTAGGCAAAAAATCTAACAATATAATATATATATTACAAAGGTTGAAGTTGAAGTCAGAATTATTAGGCCCCTGAATTAGTAGCCCCTGTTTATTTTTTATTTTTATTTTTGTAGATTGGTCTGTGAGCAGGGAATGGGTGCCCTTCTCCAGGAGGGATTGGATATCAGGGCCTTTACCGTGGTCAGGGGTCTTTTATATCAGGATCATGATATAAGACACGTTTAATGACTGCTTGGATGGTCCCCTGCCTAAGTGAGAAATGGATGGTCTCAGGATTTAGAATTTCTTGTATTTCAATTTGTATCAGTAACATTGGTGGCAGTAACCTTTCCACCCCACTCCCTTTGACAAGTCAAGACCAAGTCCCATATCAGTCTCTGAAGCAGCAGCCTAGAAGGAAGAGAACCGGTGGTGTAGTCCTAAAAAAAAGGTACTATTACACCCAACCCAAATTTTAAATGAAAGTAGGCAAAGAAACGACGAAAGTCAATGTTTCTCTTATTCATTAGCTATATATATTATATATATATATAAATATATATAAGCTAGCCTTGGCAATTGGCTGTATGTATACAGTGTGCAGCTTATATAATAATTTTTATATTGACAAAAAAAGTCAATCAAGATTGCAACAGTTTAGTTAACTTTTATTTAAGTTAACTCAACAGGGCCTGTGCATACATGAAAAGACAGCTTTTTTTTACTTTCTTTCTTTACTGACTTAATACTTTACATTTAATAGGTTCCTTTAAACATCAATCAGCCATTATGTTTTATTGTCACATTCGTGCATGCTTGTTTTAAACCAAACTATTAGGAGTCTGTCTTCGCTATTATATACTAGTAGTTACCCTTTTAAATCGCATATTGTTACGCGATTTATGAGTAGTCTTTGCCTCATCGTATATATATATGTATGTGTGTCTTTCCCTGTGGCGGTAGGCACAATTAAGACAAATGTGAAATACTGTTGTACAGGGGCGATTTTAGGATTTTCATTTTAGGGCGGATCAGGAACAGATCATTGTGGGGTAAACAAAGAAAAATGTATATACATTTACACACATATACATTTTTAAGTAGAAATTTAAAATAATACACTAAAATTAGGGAAGTTTATTCAGAAAAATAAGTTAGTATACCGAGGATATATGCAATTATTGATCCTTAGAAGTGGTAATACCCAAACAGCTCGTGGAAAAAAGTAAGCATACTGAGTATACGTGCGTATAGCAAGGACTACACCACTGAAGAGAACCCATCAGATATCTGCCACCATGCTTGTATCTGAGACCTCTCCTGTGAAGTTTGAGTCTGCTGAATTTAATCAAGTTTCTCCAGCAACGGTTTCCCATCGTAAACAAAACCAGTTACAACAGAACTTCCCTACTTAACAACACTCTTTCCTGAATTAGCTGAATAGAATGAGTAAAGCCCAATCCCAATTCTATTTTTGTACCCCTACCCCTTACTATTGGCCCTTGAAACGGAGTGTGAGGGCGAAGGGCTTCAAAATGTACCCCTACGAAATGGGATAGTACTACAGCACCTGCACACGTCATCATATGTCATTGCGATCTCTTGCTTCATATGAGGTCAGACGATGGCGACTGCTGTAGTTATTCCAGTTGTGTTATTTTTGGGTATTTATCCTCAGGAAATCACTGAAGGCATATATTATGTTATAATAACGATATAATGTGGCAATAAGATTGTAAATGTACTGTGCATTTAAGACAGTGAACATATTCATCTACGTAAACACACAAAACCAACATTAATGTTAACCCAGACACTGTACAAAGCTCATTCCCTGCCTCTAGACTTTTCTGACAGAGGATTCGAGTGTCAGAATGTTGTGGGGCTGCTATACAGGAGTTATTATTTAGTACTATAGATAGTGAAACATGAATATATATACAAACATGAATATAAAAATTCATAATTATGACAGAAAATACTAATTTGTGGATCTCCTTACTTCCGGATGCAGCTATGCTGCCGTTGTGGCTGATGTATTCTGGGAAACTTTCTTACCCCTTGGTTTCGAGTGTGGAAAAATCTCAGTTCAAAGGGGTATATAGCCCTTATAGAATTGGGACACCCCTACCCCTTCACGTAAATGTGCAAAACAAGGGGTAAGGGGAAGGGCTAAGGGGTAGAATTGCGATTGGGCCTAAATCAAATCAACTGTTGTCCCACAGTCATTTGACCCGGTCTGCATTGTTACAGTCTTTAAGGTCTGTTTCAGTTACTGCTGAGACAATGGGGTTCCTGCCAGAAGGCTGCAGACACTACAGAGAAGATGAAGTGTGCTTAATCAACCCATCGAAAGCAGAAAGAGAAAGATTGCGCAGATTACTGTCCTTCCTTTTTAAGTCCCAAACCGTTTTGTTCCACAATAATATAGTCAAGGCGACGCAGTGGTGTAGTAGGTAGTGCTGTCGCCTCACAGCAAGAAGATCACTGGTTCAAGCCTCAGCTGGGTCAGTTGGCGTTTCTGTGTGGAGTTTGCATGTTCTCCCTGCGTTCGCGTGGGTTTCCTCCGGGTGCTCCGGTTTCCCCCACAAGTCAAAAGACATACGGTACAGGTCAATTGGGTAGGATAAATTGTCCGTAGTGTATGAGTGTGTATGGATGTTTCCCAGAGATGGGTTGCAGCTGGAAGGGCATCCGCTATGTGAAACGTGCTGGATAAGTTGGCGGTTCATTCCGCTGTGGCGAATCCAGATTAATAAAGGGACTAAGCCGAAAAGAAAATAAATGATCACTGAATAATATAGTCAAGGGAATATTTTCCAAAATGTCAGTTTTTCTATTCATATCCAATGATGTCAGTCTCACCTCAGGACCCTGATTGTCACCCAGTGTTGGTTTCAGCCCCTGAGCGCCATCCAGTGTGGAATCTTGTCCCCAAGTCCATTACAAAATAAATAAATAAATAAACCTAAAAAGTACTCAAGAGTTTTGTTATGAATGACCTTTTTTCACAAAATGTACATTAGAAAAATGGAAACAACATTGTTTTTAATCTTAGTATTCAGCTATGCCTAGGTATTTCCAGATTTTGATTATATAGCATTTTTAATCAATTCTGCACCAGAAAATACTGCAATATATTATATATACAAGCTATGTATGATAAAAATTGGTAAGTACATATATCATTGACCAAAAGTTAGTGTTCTTGATCTGTGGTTACACATATTCCTAATCTAAATCTCTCTATGCACTAGCACTCTGTAAATCCATCATTGTTTCCGAGCACATTGGTTCAGTTCAGCTGACCAGTTTCACCCTGGCAGCCTTCTTTTACTCTACCCCAGATTAGGGTCACCACCCAGCCAGTGTGTCTGCCTCTTCTCGCTTTAATGCTGGAAGAGAACAGACTTACTCAGATGAGGAAGCTCTTCCAATGTGTTGTCTGTACGCTTCCCTAAACAGGTCAGTTCAGGGGTCCACACAAGGTCGTTGCATTATTCCCCATCCTAAACTTCAAGGGCTGCTGTTCCTCAGGGTAATATACCAGTGTGAGCAAGGAGAGAGTATGCTGTCTCCAGGGATAGAGGACATATTGTGTCATGGTTAAACTCTTTCAGTGAGAGGGCCTGGAGATTTATGTTACTCTATATACAAGGTGTTATAATAGATGTTTGTAGTGATACAAATAAATAATGATAGTCAAGTTAGCATCGATGTTGTTTTCATAAACTGAAACTAAGACTAAACGTACTGGTCAACAAAAATGAACTACTACACTAGCCTGCTTTTCAACAGTTTATTCTTTTTGTAACCCATTGTAACTATCTGAGATTATAGTAGAGATAAACAAGGCAACAAATCAAGAAACATTGGATGAAATGGGCTGGTTTTCACAACAAAGAGGAAAATAGTCTTGCCAATAATTCTGCTTGCTATTGTCCAATCTCTAGGAGAACAACCTGAATGATCTCAGAGCAAGAATGTTTGAAGCGGACCATAATAGACTGTAACATCCTTTGTCTGTCTAAAACATGGCCTACATATACAGTACAGTAAACATCTGTAACAGCACCCAATACTTTTTCTGTTTTACAGATGGACAGAACAGCTGAGTCTGGTAAATCCAGAGATGCTGGAGTATTTTTATGGTTAACACCAAATGGTGTGAACCTGAGAATATGTCCACTTCCGTAACACTTCTTTTCCCCTCATTTAGCACATCTTACCAATATTTACCATAATTTCTATCTGACTGTTCATTATCACAGCAGTACATTCCTGCAGTGTGTTTTGTCTAAGCTTTGAGATCTGCTTTGCATCTGCATAAACAAGCATCCCGATGTTGCCACTATCATCTGACAACAATTCGTATTACAATTGAATGTACACACTGCTGCTAACAATGCTGGTATTTTGTCATTGCACATGACTGATTACAAAGTATGCTCCTTTGTATTGTGCAGTAAGGACTGCTAAACTCATAGAAAGATGAGTGGTATGGTATGTGATACGTATTGACTCCAAACATTTGTGCCAAAGACATGTTCGGTAACACATTATATTAACTGCACAATATGAATCATTGATTAAACATTAGCTAATTGATTAAGCAATAAGTTAATTCATCATTTGTTAATCATAAACTCTAAATTTATTAGACATTAGTTAGCAGTTTATGCTGTATGCTGTGTTCTTGACGTGTATAATGTAATGTGCTTAATTATTATTATTAACGCTTTATTACCACAACATCATGTTTTGTGATCTGATCTAAAGTGACAACACGTTAATGTCATTTAGCAAAGTTTAATTTTTACAGTTTTAATGGAGAGAATATTGAATATTTACATATATATATATATATATATATATATATATATATATATATATATATATATATACACATACATACATACATACATACATACACACAGTTGAAATCAGAATTATTAACCTCCCTGTTTATTTTTCCCCAATTTCAGGCTAATACTTTTGACTTCTTCAACTGTATGTGTGTGTGTATATATATATATATGTGTGCATATATATATATATATATATATATATATATATATATATTATATATATATATATATATATATATATATATATATATATATATATATATATATATATATATAGTGCATCCGGAAAGTATTCACAGCGCTTCACTTTTTCCACATTTTTTGTTACAGCCTTATTCCATGTATAATTAGTTCAATAATGTGATTACTGATGTCCATGTAAACTTAGTCAGTATTTTGCAGCAATCCATATCTATTCAAGAGATTTAGAGAGTATATAAACTCAGTAGGGCTTTTCACACTGCGCGTAACCCTGGGTTATCAACATTCTAAACGCTGCTTTTAACCATGGGTAAAGACACATTAAACTAAAATTGGCAACGGTGTTTGAATGTGTGTGTGAATGAGAGAGTGTTTGGGTGTTTCCCAGCACTGGGTGTTCACATATTAGTGTACTCTCAGTGCTGGGTTGTAGTGGTTCTTTCAACTGTAGCGCCTCCTGATAAATCAGAGACTAAGCCAAAGGAAAATGAGTGAGTGTACTATGTCTTGTTTCCTTGATTTTGCACATCTTGTGAGGCTTAGCTAATGATCTATTGGACAACTTTTTATGCAACTGACAAGATGCAGAGAGCTTATCTGCACAGAATGCAATTTTTTTTTTTGTATTATGCACTACTTTTCCATTTGTTTTTCAATGTAAACTTATTTGATGGACATGCATGGCCATTGCACTTTGCTTCTTGCATCTCCTCTTTTTTTGATGCTCCACTTTATTTTAATAAACCATTCCTGAGTGCTGTGTCTTAGGTTTTGGATGCAAAAATACTTATCTGTGATTAAGCCATAAAATTGCCTGCTGTTTGTCCAATCAGTGACAGTGACACTGCAAATATGTGAATATAAATGTTAATCTGGCATTTAGGAATGCACAGTGTGAAACATTAGTTAATGAATACCCAACATTAGTCTTTAACCCTAGGTATAGTATGTAAAGTGTTATATTTTTTAGTGTTTTTTTAGGGGTTTCGGATTACTCAGGAGCAATTTCAAGTGTGAAAAGCTCTAATTTGGGGGTGCTCAATCTGGTTCCTGGAGATCCACCTTTCTGCAGAGTTCAGCTGCAACCTTTAACAAACACACCTACCTTTAATTAATAAGTGCTTCATCTAATCGTACTAAAGTCGCAGTCACACTAGAGTTTGAGCATGCAAAATTCTGTCATACATTGCTGTGAAAAGGGGCGGGATTAAATAAAATGAGTAGATATTAAGAAAGCTAGCAATTACTCCATATTTAAAATTTCTGTACAGAGAGGTCATGTTTTGATCTTCTATAAAAGACCATAACCTTCTATAGAAGACCATGATCATAAGAAGTTCTCACTCCATATCGTAATACGATTTGCATGTCAGAGTTCTCCAAGCTTGAAGTTTTGAATGCAGCGACCTTTAACCCAAGTCATTCTGAAAATGTATTGCTATATACATTTCTAGAGAGCACCAAATATGTCCCAGGAGCTACATTTTTTGTAGTTTTTGTTTTCGCGAATCCACCACAGGCCGCTGTGTATGCTTTTTCTGATCTCAAATTTCTCTCACGAGTGAAATTCGCACCTGCTGTTCTCGCGTAAATCCATAAGAGGCCGCTGTCAACTGACAGACTGATGACTGACTGACTGACCAATTGACTGACCCACCCTCCTCCTTCCCTAAACCCAACCAATGGTGTTTTCAAAAGCACTGATTGACCCGCCCACCCACTTTCCTAAACCCAACCTACATTTTTCTAAAGCAATCCAGATAAAGAAAAGCCCTTGCCTTATTTTTACCATGATTTCAGATTTTACCACATACTCCAGTTATTTACTTGTTTGTTATATTTTTCGGCTTTTGCTTTTGTCTTACCTGCTTTCTGGAATTGTTCTTTGCCGGACTTGAATCCCATCGTCATGTCAACTCCTTTTGTTGTCTCAAGTCCGCTGATATACATGGCGAGCTAACTAGACAAACTGGCAATAGCTGGAAAGTCAGCTGGTAAGCGTGAAATGGAACAGCATCAAACCGTTGTGAAATACGAAATGCAGCCTTACGTACTTCTGGCTTCATAATAATCTCCAGAAATGTATATAGGGCTACATTTTCTGAATGAGCCTATGTTGGACACCCTCCCTCACAAGCTTGCATTTCCAGTCTGCTGCATTCATGTGCATATGAATGGAAGTCTATGGGGGGAAAAAGTGTGACTGTGACTTTAGTTGGTTTAGTTGTGTTTGATAATGGATGGAGCTTAACTTTGCAGCAACGTAGATCTCCAGAAACAGGACTGAGCACCCCTGCCCTAATCTCGTTATAGCACTAATTAAGGCTTCCAAGCCCAATGCACTGTTGTAGAGACCTTTCCAAATTCCTCTCATGTACATTTGTTTATTGGATTATGTTTTTATCATGAGCTGGTTGAAAATCGGTTAAAATATGTGACGATTGAAATCGTTAGAAAAGTTGAATGAATCACGATACATATTTTGAACAGAAGAGGGCGCTGTGTTTACAGGTGCAAACTCACTTTACCTGCACATCAGCAGCAAGAAAGAGGTGGGGCGGCAGACTAAACTGACAGCGGTGAGGTGAACCAGACAAAACACAAACTGTGTGCAAATACCGCAAAGACAAAATAAAAATAAAAAGACATTTATTTACACCAACAGAAGAATGAATATGACTACTGTAAAAACTACTGTCACAAATGTCTATAGCAGGGCTATTCAATTAGTTTGTCATGGGGGCATGAAAAGCATCCCAAACGAAGGGCTGGAGACAGGGGTGCAACTACACATTTACTGAGGGGTATAGGGGGAACAAAGTGAAATAAAAATTAAAATATTTCGTGTAAAAAATAAACAGACAAACTGCCCGAATGTTCTATTTTAATAAAATGTTATGGGCAAACTTTTTTTTGTAACTAAAATTAAAATAGTTTTGAGCAAAAAAGTTACCGAAAGGCCTGATGTGTCAATATGATACATAATAAATTCATATTTTTGTAGAAAATAATACTTTTTGTAAAATTTTAATCCTTTAAAGGTTTTTTCATATGTAAAAATGTTTGTGTATTGCTGTATATCTTGTGTAAGCAATGTGTACTATAAGTGTTTGGACCGTAAAGTTGCAAATCATGCTCTGCGCTGGACTTTAGACCTTTAGTTGGTCAATGGCGCAGTCTATTTTAGTTCCTCACAATAGCAACTCACCAACAACGCGCCTTTACACACCTCCTTTTTTGACCGGAACACCCACGAGACCACAAAGTGGCACAAATGGTTTTGCTATTGAAACAACGTGGCGCAAAACGTGAAAATTAGTGCTGTGCTGGTCGGAAAATAGCAACAAATAGTGCCATACATGTCTTGCGCCTTATTGCGTCGGGTGTATGATAGGTCCCTGAAAGAAAAGGTTGTGCTGTTACAGAACCAGGTATTAGATTATGTTTTACACTCTCTTGTACAGTTTAGTTTATGTATCTTTTAATATTTTGCTAATTATATCATATGTTATATATTATAATCAATAATTGATTCCAGTGAGGCGACGTGGTGGCGCAGTGTAGTGCTGTCACCTCACAGCAAGAAGGTCGCTGGTTCGAGCCTTGGCTGTGTCAGTTGGCATTTCTGTGAGGAGTTTGCATGCTCTCCCCGCGTTCGCATGGGTTTTCCACCGGGTGCACCGGTTTCCCCCACAAGTCCAAAGACATGCGGTACAGGTGAATTGGGTAGGCTAAATTGTCCATAGTGTATGTGTGTGACTGAGTGTGTATGGTGTTTCCCAGTGATGGGTTGCAGCTGGAAGGACATCTGCTGCATAAAACATATGCTGGATGAGTTGGCGGTTCATTCCGCTGTGGCGGCCCCAGATTAATAAAGGCACTAAGCCGAAAAGAGAATGAATAATTGATTCCAGTGACCAGTCCCCTAGAGCAGAGGGCCTACTCACCACCTCTGTACACACTGCTCTCTGGTTTAGGAAAGGCTTTCCTCTCCACACCAACCAAGATCTCAGCTTATACCAGAAAACATAGATATTCTGATATTTCTTTAAAATATATGTCAAACCCCAGCGCAGTCACAGTTTTAGTTTGTTTGTATTAAAGAGCCTTCTTTAATTTCTATTGTTAATTTTTGATTTTGAATTAGTTTTAAATGTGTAATTTAGCTGCACTGTCAAACTTGTTTATATTAAAGCGTCTTCTTTAGTTTGTATTCAATTTTTTTATTTGGATTTTGTTTTAAAATTGCAATTTAGTTATTGCAGAAAATATTTTATTTAGTTAAAAAAAATGTGCGGCATTTGAGAAAAAAAATAAAGGGTTCTTGTTCACCTTAAATTTGTCTCAAATCGTCACCTTGGAATTATAAGGTTCTATCTGCGCTCTAAGTGATTTTGAGATATTGAGCTTCAAAGTTTTAGCATTCCATACAGCAAACCATATGCGTGTAACAGTTGGAGTAAAAAAAAAAAAACGCGGTAAATGCAGATAGAAGCTTCTGAGTCTAAAAAGTCATTTTCTGCTTGGAATTATGAGGTTCTATCTTGCAGATCATTTATTGAAGCATTACTTTTCAAGAAATACAATCATATATATATATATATATATATATATATATATATATATATATATATATATATATATATATATATATATATATATATATATATATATATATATATATATATTGGTGTTGTAACAATATGTTGATGTTTGAGAGTTACATTTTTGCTTTCTATAACATTTATTTCATGTTTTAGGATGAATATTTTTGCTTGCTTAAATTAAAAAAGGCAGCGCTAAATATTTTATCCAGTGTAGATGTTAATTTTATGTAATTAATTTCTTAATATTTATAAAATGTTATGCTTTATATAAATTATTGAATTAAATGGTCACCTTAGATTTATAAGGTTCTATCTGACATTTTGTCAAAATTGAGTTATTGACACATTCTTAATAAATGACAACTTATTTACATTATGGGATGTTTTTATAAGTTGTTTACATTTTAGGACTTTTTATTTAAAAAAACAAATGTTGCACACATACTGTTTGCTATATGGCATGCAAAAACTTTGAAGCTCAATATCTCAAAATCATTCAGAACGCAGAGAGAACCTTATAATTCCAAGGTGACGAAATGTTCTATGAATTGAATTAAGTATTTGCCCTTCAAGGCTAAATATCGAATTTAAGACTTGAAAACAGACAATGAGCAAATGAGTTTAATAAACTGAAAAGTGTTCTCTGACTATATATACACAAATAAAAATATTTCACATTTAATATATTACATTTTTAAGTAACAGTTTCTTTTTCAACAATGTAAAATTAAACATTTCATCTCAATGTCAAAAAATACACCTAAATCATCACATTAACACACATCTTTTCAGTTTCAGGTGTCTGCTCAATTTTATGTGATGCGGCATTATGTAGTTGCTTCTGATTTGTGTTTCTGATCTTTCCCACTGTCAATGGAGCAGTCTGGCAAAATGACAAAGAAAGCTGATCCTGACTGGTCCTCATGTGTGCATTCGAAATGCTGATTGGCTCACATAATGAACCTTATAGAGCCAAGATAGAGTTAGACTTTGTAGATAAAAGCTATTGTTGTTTTTTAAATAAATTCTTAAAATGTAAACAACTTATATAAAAAAGCATCCCATAATGTAAATAAGTTATCATTCGATAATAATATGTCAATAACTCAATTTTGACAAAAAAAAAGTCAGATAGAACCTTATAATTCTAAGGTGACGAGATAATTTTGTTAAAAATTGTGACAGTGTATCATGTGATTAGTATCATGAATCACATCACACCATTAGTCAGGTCGATCCTTACAGCCCTAATTGTTTTATAAGTTTATTGTATGCTGTCCTGTACTTATCACTCTTCTTTAGTTTTATTTTGTAAATATTTCTTATCTGTATGTTGATTTGTTTTTCTATCGATCTGTATTTGCTTCATAGATTGCATAACCTATATAACAGACATGATTTACATTTTCACAACTGGTTATATATCATATATATCACGTGTGTAACAAATATGTTGAATCATTTTAGCCCACCGGCAACTATAGTTGCCGAAGTTCACAGTTACCATTTTCCTTTTAATTCTCTACATGTTATCCATGTTTAAGTTGTCAATGGCATGCAAGCAAACAACCAAATAAAAGATTTCAACATGGAAGAAAAGGAACTGATTTACTTCCTGTCACATGAGGCCTTCAAATTCCTACTCCTAATTTCAGGATGCAAAATGGATGCCAACCCTCCCAAATAAAGGCAATTTTCATGATACTAAAAATTATTTTTGTTCACAAATATATATCAACATAATCATGAAGCTCTCTAGATTCATCCAAATGAATCAAATCTTTAAAGAGATCCATACTTTTTTGTATACTTTGTCAAATGTTCAGGCGGCAACTGTAGTAAATCATGCGGAATTAAAGAATTATGTGTTAATAAGTTAATAAATCAAGGTCATTGGTCGTGTTTAATGATTTTTGCTTTCATAATACCCCATCTAAACATAACAACCATTTAAATCATGTCTTTATTAGACTTTGTCTTTAGTTTTACTTAGACTTACGTAGACTTTTTACCATAAGTAACTTGATACACAGCAAAATCCTCAGAGTAAAATTAACATCTTCCACTGGCCCCACATCTACAAAGAGTTAAAATAATACTGAAGCAGAGTTAAAGTGCTGAGTGAACAGAGAATAATGAAGTTCCGCAGTTGAAATTCAGAATTCCTGAAGAAAAACACAAAACTACAACCAAATTCAGTCACAACCTTACGCCCTGCTGCCCACACAAACATGGGCATTGTCTAAAGTGCAGCTTTTTTTCTACACAAAAACACAGTATCACGTCACTGAAACCCAAATCTTTAAAAATTCTTGTCAGGGCGAAGATTGTCAAAAGCGCCAGGATCTGTTTTTTGTAGAAAATTGAGAAAAACTGTTTTTGTTTACAAGAATACCTGTGTAGGTGTGGACGCGACCTTAGAAACTCTGAAACTGAAAACTCAATAAATCTCTCAAAATCTCAGCTCATCAGGATCATTAAACAAGTACACAAACAAAAGGCAGCTTTACTTATTACTAAGCTGTTTGACTATTTCTGTCAGATGTCTACAAAAGTCTTTAGTGAGATTTACTAAAAGTATTTGTTTTGTTAGATGGCACCATTGTAGTATGTATTTACTTTTGTGTATTGACACCAGTATTTACTGTACATTTATTGATATTTTTATGTTATTTCAGCTGTACTTGCATGCATTAGTTTGTTACTTTTTAATGAAAGCAATGAGTTATGTTACATTTGTGGGCTTTTATCTAAAATCATATTTGTCTAATAGTATATGGTTTGCTTAAAACACCGCTTCAATGTTGTGCTATTTAACATTGAGTAAGAGTTTTTAGTGAATCCCTCACAGAAAGAGATGTACAGCAACCATCATGTTTAAACATCGTAAAACACCACTGAAATATCCAATTTTTCATGGGATGATAACAGTTTTCAAGGTGTACCGCGGTTTGGAAAAGTCAAGGTTTTAAATCAGACATCATTTGCTGTTAAAATGCCAAATGTTTTCCTCCTATTCAAATTTTACATTGAAGGGTTCTTGCAATATATTTGCCCACCGGCAGCTACAGTTGCTGCATATTCAAATACAATTTTCTTGAAAAAACATCAAAAACCTGGAGAAAATAAATGCAAAACATGTTCATATAGGACACTATTAACAAGTCTACATGCATGAAACCAATTTTAAAAATTTGGGAACAAATGAGTTAATTAAATTTAGCCCATTTTCCATTTGCATGAATGAGCATCGAAATCCATAAACATCAGATTTTCTCAGGTTTCTTATGGGAAGTAAATATTATATTTTCATTAATTTCATTAGCAATTAACCCATCTTCTCTTTATAATCACACTTATAACACATACACACACACTGTGATCCATTTGAAAGGTAGCCATAGCAAATCGTGCCGCAGCATATCAATCCCCTGCAGTAAATGACCAGTGATGTTTAGTGATCATTACTCCCAGTGTAGCATGGGGTTTAATAACTCCATTCACCCTCAGGGGGAAGAGTCCAGTGAAGAACAACACACGTTTTAATGCGATTTCATAATTGGCAAGCTTAATTGGTCACAGTAGTAGAAAATGGTCTAGCTGGAGGTTTTAGTTGATTTGTGGGTTAAAAGTTCAGGCCGAAGTTGATTGTGTGGTTGATACAGCTGTCTTAACTGTCATCTCATGTTGATCCTGAAGAACACTGGCACAATAAATGACAGGCTTTTGTAATTGTAATAATTGAAATAGTGTACGTTTTAATGATTTAAAAAAAAATAGTAGTCATTATTTATTATTATTATTATTATGAGTAACACATGTATTTAATATGTAATACAGTGCACTGATAGTTTATAATGCATAACTGTAATACACTACCTGACAAAAGTCTTTTCATCGATCCCAGTTGTAAGAACAGCAAATAACTTGATTTCTAGTTGATCATTTGGTTTCAGAAGTGGCTTATATGAAAGGCAAAGGCCTCTAGATTACACTTATTTTAGCAAAATAAAATATGATCATGTCTCAATTTTAATGATTTAATTAGACAAAAGTCTTGTCACTTAACAGAAATAATGTACAGTATAGAATATAAAGTAATGGTGCAATGGAAAAAGAATGAATATTGTGTCTGACTCCCATGAGCTTGGAGGACTGCATCCATACATCCCTGCGATGACTTAAATAACTTATCAATAAAGTCATCTGGAATAGCAAAGAAATATTCTTGCAGGACTCACAGAGTTTATAAAGATTATTTGGATTCATCTTCAAAGCCTCCTCTAGCTTACCCCAGACATGCTCAATAATGTTCATGCCTGGTGACTGGGCTGGCCAATCCTGGTGCACCGTGACCTTCTTTGCTTTCAGGAACTTTGATGTGGAGGCTGTGGTATGAGAAGGAGTGCTATCCTGCTGAAAAAATTTACCCTCTCCTGTGGTTTGTAATGTAATGGGCAGCACAAATGTCTTGATACCTCAGGCTGTTGATGTTGCCATCCACTCTGTGGATCTCTCGCATGCCCCCATACTGAATGTAACCCCAAACCATGATTTTTCCTTCACCAAGCTTGACTGATTTCTATGATTTCACACCAAAATTTTTTTAGAATAGAACCATATATACATTTAAATTCAAACAAAACAAACAAATACAAACGTCAGCATTTCAACTACATTTATATATATTTTTTATGTTTCTATAGATTTTTTAAAATTATTTTTATTAACATTTTATTTAATATTTCCCCCAACATATTAATTTGGGTGTACTATTTTTAATAGCAAAATTTGATTATATTTATATATCACAGGTATATAATTTTTTTTTTTTTTTTTTACTATTAACTGACAATAAAGTTTTAATCATTATTAAGAGGCTAAGTGAATTAAAATGGCATCAAATTACAACAGGTGAATGTTAACATTACTTTGATTAAGCATGAACTTAAGACTTAACCTGAGAGTTACCCTGCCCCAGACCAGGCTAGTTTCTGAGCATAAGTTGCCAGAGTAACTATCGTAAATTTGATTTTTGAAACACAATCCATCATTAATAAGCTTGATTTACAAAAATAAGCCTGGCTTTTGCTCTGAGCTTAGTTTTTGGAACTGGCCCTTTTGAAAGCAACACCTATCCTGAACTTCATACTGTTTGTTTGCTTAAAACTTGCAAGCCAGTCAATGGACTGAATATGCAGCTCCATAATAATAGCTATAACCTCATCAAAGGTGGTGGACAGGTTGAGTGACACTTTATTGGGGCAAGGAAACAGCTGTGAAAGGTTCAACCAAAGGACTAGCTGCACATATGGGCTTTAATATCTTTGTTCCTAGTTCTGTTTTACACATCCAGTCATGTGAGATGGCAAAATATAGATAAAGAAGAAAATCCAGCAGCAAAGCTGGTTGTTTATTTATTTGCTCTCAAACAACACACACACACACACACACACACACACACAGGGTAAAAGAGATCCCTAATATAACGCGTGTGACCTTGTGTGTGTTGTTCTGGCCTGTGGATGATTTCAAGTCCAATAGTATAGCTGAGCTTCAGCATGTCCACGGTCACCACAACTGACTTTACTGCTTAGATATTAAAGAAACAGCTGCTGAAAGGTTTATAAGGTCAATAGATAGGGACAACACAATATGAATCAATCTGAGCAGGTCTTTTTATTTCTAGAATACACTTTGATGGTTAGGTTTTTCTTCTTAAACTTCCAAAGTATTATATATTTTCTGACATTTATAATAGAAATACTCACCCAGAAATGTGTGATTTTATTTAGAGTTACAGTATGCACTAGAAACACCGCCAGCAAGAAATCACTCAAAGCACAATGCAAGGCTGCTGTTTCTGTTACAACTTATGCATAATCCCACAGATGAAACACTCTTAATATCTCACCATTGTTTTCTGGTTGCATCTAGAAGGTGAACTTGAGGAAGCTGCAGCCTAAACTAATAATAAGCTATTTTTACCTACTAGATTATTAACCTGTATACCTACCCCAACTCTAAATCTGCTTTTACAGTAATGCAAAAGCAATTACTGTTGTACAGTGTGGTAAAAAATATAGGAATGTATACATACCCTGCTGAAAAATCCAGCTTAAACCAGCCTAGGCTGGTTGGCTGGTTTTAGCTGGTTGACCAGCCTGGTTTTAGAGGGGTTTTGGCCATTTCCAGGCTGGTTTCCAGCTATTTCCAGCCTGGTCTTAGCTGGTCAGGCTGGGAGATGACCAGCTAAAACCAGCTTGACCAGCCTAGGCAGGCTGGGAGCCCAGCCAAATCCAGCCATGTCCAGCTTAAACCAGGCTGGTCAGGCTGGTTTTAGCTGGATTTAGCTGGTCATTTTCCAGCCTGACCAGCTAAGACCAAGCTGGAAATAGCTGGAAACCAGCCTGGAAATGGCCAAAACCCCTCTAAAACCAGGCTGGTCAACCAGCTAAAACCAGCCAACCAGCCTAGGCTGGTTTAAGCTGGATTTTTCAGCAGGGTATAGTAATGTGTTCATGCGCAATAGCTGCAAGTGTATCCTTTGTTTCATACAGTGTAGTTTTGTTATTTTGTGTCAAAGGTTTTCATGTTGGATGTTTTGTTTTTATGTTGATGCTTCTGGTTCTTGTTTGTCGTTATCCATTGTTGTCATTAGCCCTTACTGCAGCCATTTTGTCATTCTCTTGCTTCTCCATAATAACAGAATGACTGTCTAAGGATAGATCCAGGAGTAAGAGGTTCCTCTTGTTTACATAAAAAACTGCTTACCTTACTGATTTCCCTTATTACATACTTATTGACTGTTAATGCTGTGAAATTGATCAATTTAAACTCATCTGTGATTGAACATCACTCATAATGTTTTTGGACTAAATCTTTCTGATAAGTGGTTCCCCCTTCACTGTAGGGGAGGTGGAGGAGACAATATCAGTGTTGCCATGCCAGTCTTAATAATTGCCTCTGCAATTATAATGTGTGTCTCCCTCCATCAGAGGCACTGTCTATCATGGCAGTCGTGATCCTGTGTGGTTAGACTGCAAACTGTACAAACCTGGTTTTTACTGGAGGTGTCCGCTAGTTAGCTTGAGTGCGCGCAACGAATGTGACATTATCGCTGTGTTTGCGGAGGTTGGCTTTGGGTGCATGCGACATGATTTCGGCTGGCTTATTTTTTTTTTTGAGACTCGAGCGAACAGTGCACATGGTGCCACGATTGGTTTGAGTTGAATATGATTTTGTCTGAAACAGGTAACACTCTTACAAGTCCTTACTTTTTTTTATTACTTACTTTTATTGCGTCTAATAACCCAGTTTGTCACGGGGGCATGAATGAAATGTTCATGAGTGAATGTGAAACTGCCGAACTGCGTAAACACCTTAATTATATTATTATCTATTAAGGCAAATAACTAGATTACAGATGTCCATGTAAACATAGTCAGTAGTGTCTTCGAAGTAAGCGAAAGATCCCGAAGGGCATCCGGCTGATTTGATTCAGAAGGGCACATTTTGTCAGATGGTCAGGTATACATCCAAGCTAAAGTATCAAGGTGAAAGTCATCATAGCTTGCGTGGAATAGACCCAGCTCCCAACCCAACTTTGAGAATAGATTAACAGCGATATTTTTTTTTATCGCCCAATAAGAGTCTCGCTTTAGCCGATAGTGGCCCACCACTAATTGATACCCATCAATTCCTGTATTTAGTTCCTTTGCTCGGTTACTCCTTGTTAATCAGTATAGTTACTTATAAATTTCTATGGACATTTATTAGTATGCTATCACATTAGCTTGTTTCACCTAGTGTACAAATACCTTTGTAGTTTAGTTGTTAGATGTCAATAGTCGTTTCCATGCTGGATGTTTCACATCCGGGTTTGGTTTCATTATTTGCTTTGTATATATTATATTCATTATTTTTTCATTGGTTTGCCGTTAAACCAATACTACACACGTGTCCGCCTCATCTTGACTTTCCCTTGCCTCATCATTGTAACAGTAATGTGTTTGATGTAAAAGAACAAGCACCCCTTAAATCCCGCATTCTGAAATCCCATCAAGAGAAATCAACTGAGATTGGAAACCTGTGAGCATTTCTTAATAAGTCTGTTAATAAATGGCCCAGCTCATCAGAGAATACAAAATCCCTTTAGGGCGGATGAGAGGCACCATTCACCCATAAAACAGACAAGAAAAATAAGAACCAGAAAATCACCAGATAGCTTTTATGTTGCTTGCCTTCTATCAGGCAGTAGAGAGAAAGGATTTTGCAGCCATAACGACAGAGCCCTGGAAAGAGCAGGCGAGCTTGTGCTCACTGGAATTAATCAGTTTGGGTTTTGGGCCTGAACTTAAATGTCAGGCGCTGCTCTCTCAATGCTTCTGGACGATTTCTTAAAGCAGGAAAACACGTTAAGCTCACTCACACACAGCCTCGCACACACCGGAGGTCAAAGTTGGTCAGTGAGCCAAGAAATACCATATCAGAGCTGCCTTTCTCGGCGATTGCTAGTAGTATAAATTGTGGAATTAGTGTATTGATTTGGAAATGTAGCATCCAGCAATCACTTTTAGAGTCCTGACAAGATTATTTTATCCTTGTTTTCCTGTATGATTATGTGTTATCTGTGAGTTATGCTCCCAGCATGGGAACTGACAGACTAAATTTACTCAATAAAATGGGGCAGTTAGTGAAGGCAGTCAGCCACAACAGAGAGATCTGTTACCGTTAGCATGTGTGCTAGCTCGACAGTCTGCCTAGTCGCCCCCCACCCCCCGAAAATCAATATATAAAATCATGCAATGTTCTTACATGACATTTTGTTGGGAAGCAAATGCTGCATTGAAGTTGAGAAGTCTTTACTACACTTATAAAGTATTTTAAATCAGATATTATTAATGTTATTTGATGTTACTGAAGACGTATTTTGGTTGCGATGCTACATGTTTTAATGATGATATAAGCAACTAGATATTTTAGGGGTTTAAGCTGATTAGAAAAAAAAGAAAACTAGTTGAGAGTGAAATGTAAGGCAGCTTAACTTGTTTTCCTGCTTTAAGAAAAACACATATACACACGCACACAAATACACAGCCTTTTTTATTATACTTTACCAATACATTACTACACTCTCAGAACTAAAGGTTGAGCTTAAGGACAAGAGCTGTCACTGGGGTGGTACCTTTTTTAAAGGTACATATTTGTACATAAAGGGTTCTTATTAAAGCTGGATTTATACTTTTGCCCGGCGCCGCATCGTGCACCTCTGCTGACTGCGCACGCACCTCGCAAAACGGACGAGGCTTTTATACTTGCTTAAAATGACAGGGGGCGGTCAAAAGAAACTGACCGTAAAGTCAGACGGATAATCAGAGAAGTAGAAATTTCATTCAAATATCATTCAAGATTTTTTTAACTAATTGTTTTTAGTGTTTTTCATAAATTATTTTAATGATTATAAGGGTTTTTATAACCATTCAAGATTTTTCTTTTTATCAAACTTTGATGCATCACTTGCTTTTGTTCATATCTCGGACAGTTTTACCTATTAAAGTTTATTAAAATATTAATGACAACAGAACGTGAGCTGCTCTACAAATATATATATATATTTTTTTATTATGGCAAGAATAAAAGCAAAAAATAAGCACACTTACTAAAAAATACTGATGTTTTTTAGATTTAGCTCGCTCCACAATTCACACTGTCCTGTCTGCCGAGTTTCTGTCCTATATTTATGCTAAAAAGGCAATATTGGTCCAATATTCCTGACCATTATGACCTGTAAAACCTAGAAAAACAGGGCATCAGTATACTGTAAACCAATTGGATCAAATATTCCTTTACATTTATGAAAGAAATAATTTGTTCCTTCATTTTGTTCTATTCATTGTCATGTCACGCGCACCCAAAGCGAACCTCCGCAAGCACAGCGATGACGTCACATTTGCTGCGCACACTCAAGTGAACTAGCGGACCCATTGAGTATAAACCAGGCTTAATACCTCAAGGGTATATATCAGTACCTAAGAAGTACAAAAGAGTACCTCTTAAAATGTTTAGGTACTAATATGTAGCTTTGAGGTACCTGTAGCTGCACTGGTCTAAATAAAATGATAGCCACGCTTCATACTGATGTCTTTGCTCTTTATTTGTTTCTCTCTCTCTCTCTTTGCAGTAGACACCGTGAAAACTACAAGAAATAAAACATATAACATTTAAAATATGCATTTCTCAGAGTCCTTTTCACAGTCTCTCTTAAATGTCCGCTGATATGCATATGAACATGTGCGACAACTCTGAATCCAGTAACATCAGTGTCTACACACAACATCATTCATGTAAACTCACATATTACAACAATATACATAAATCTAACAGAATTAAAACATAGATTACCGTGTGCGCCCTCTTAGACCATGCAGATTAATGAACTCTCTCTCATGCTTTATCGATGGCTTCTTTCTTCCACCATGTCAGTTTCACCCATAATGCAATGGTCTCGCACTTCACGTAACTCAAAACATGTGATCTGGTATGCTCCAATAGCAACTCTTTCTTTTAAACCCGCAACAACTCAATTTCAAGGGTGCACATTCTCCGTTTTGCATTATTGCATATTATAAGTTTACAACAGAAATTTACATACAAATTCTAACAAATTAATTTTAGTTTATAACAAAAAGAAACACAAGTGTACACAACTTTGAGAAAAAGTGTCCTTGGCATTTACACTCCCACCAAATTACTGTAATTTATGATGAACTTTACATAAATGTTTAAATAAATTGCGGAATTTCACAAACTAAATATAAGAACAATATCTCTCTGACTTGTGGTTCAAGACTACTAGTTAAACTTGTGACATTTTTAAAACTCAAGATTAGATGTTACTTCAGATTTACTTTTTCTCTACAAGTACCACTAGTTTATGAATGGGACGTTCCAGAATTGACGGATTGGTCAGTCGTTGACCCTTTTCCCCTAACTTTCTATTTCCTATTTGAATTTTGGCCTTTCGCACCAGTTCGTCTTCATCTGCACAAACATCAAGGACTTTTCCAAGTCTCCATTCATTTCGGGGAAGCTCTTCCTCTTTGACAATGACAATATCTCCAATCTTTATGTTTCGTCTTGGAGAGTGCCACCTTTGTCTGAGGGTGATGTTTGCCAAGTATCCCGTCCTCCATCTACTCCAAAATTGCTGTGTCAGATATTGTACTCTTCGCCACCTTTTCCTCGCATACAGGTCTTCTGGTGCAAATTTCCCAGGTGGAGGCAAAGGGACAGAGGATTTCATAGTGAGTAAATGGTTTGGGGTAAGCGGCTCTAGCCCCTTGGGATCACTGATCGTATCTGTGGTGAGTGGGCGACTATTTATGATTGACATGGCTTCATAAAGGAAAGTTCTCAAAGAAGCATCATCCAGTCTTCCTGCACTCTGGTGAAGAACAGAGTTTAGAACATTTCTAATAGTCCTGATCTGCCTTTCCCAAACTCCTCCCATGTGACTGGCATCAGGTACATTCAAAACGAAGTCACATTGCTTTTGGTATAGGTAAGCAGTCAATCTCTCTTTGTCCAATTCTTTCAAAGCCTTTGTCAGCTCGTTTTTCGCCCCGACAAAATTTGTCCCTTGATCTGATCTGATTTCTCTTACAGCTCCACGAATTGCTATGAAGCATCGCAAGGCATTTATAAAGGCATCTGTGGTGAGATCTTCCAGCATCTCTATGTGGATTGCTCTTGAAGAGAAACAGGTGAATATAAGACCGTACCTCTTGAGCTCTTTCCGTCCTTGTTTACAGAGAAATGGGCCAAAGCAATCCATCCCACTGTATGAGAATGGTGGAGAGGGATCAACACGGTTAGCAGGAAGATCTGCCATCATCTGCGTCTCTGTTGGTCTGCGAGCTCTTCTACATATAACGCACTGTTTAATGTGGTTCGCCACAACTTTGCTGCCACCAACAACCCAGTAACCGTTAGCTCTCAGTTCATTAAGGGTCTGTCCTCTGCCTTGGTGCTGAGTCTTTTCATGACAGTACTTGATGATGAGACGGGTGACCACGCTATCTCTTGGAAGGACTGCTGGGTGTTTCAAATCAAGAGGTAAGGAAGCTTTCTTTAATCGCCCTCCCACCCTAAGAACACCATCTTGAAGCACTGGGTCAAGTTGGAACAACGGATGTCTATGTGGCAATTTATTATGCCTCAGTATTTGTATTTCATCTTTGAAGGCATCTCTTTGTGCCAATTTTATGAGCATGATGCTTGCATTTCTCATGTGTTCAACATTTATGGGTTTAGCTGTTTTGTCTCTAGCTAGTTGCTGGATACGAGCAACAACTTTTATTGCAGTGTGCCATTTAGAAAACCGACTAAACCTCTCCAGAAAATAATCATCTTCGTTTGCTACATCTGTTTGTAGCACTTGCGTTGTCCTGATTTCGGGATCACCAACCAGAAGCTCGGGAGTTGTGTTTGTGGTAACAATTTCCCTTTCCCAGAGAAATGCAGGTCCTTTGAGCCAATTTGAAGTGATCAGCTCTGACACCTTGAGGCCCCTGGACGCGTGATCTGCAGGATTTTGTTCCGTGTTTATGTAGTGCCACTGCGCAGGGTTAGTTGTCTCTCTAATTCTTTGGACTCGATTCGCTACGAAAACATGAAATCTACGGGCTTCATTGTTAATGTAGCCTAAGACTACCTTTGAGTCGGTCCAGAAATATTCTTGGTCAATTTTGAGCTCCAGCTCCTCCTTTAACATGCTACTGACTGCAGAAGAGATCACTGCAGCTGTTAACTCAAGCCTGGGTATGGTCACGATTTTGGTGGGTGCGACCCTTGCTTTGCCAATGACAAAAGAACAGTGCACTCTATCTTCACTCAGCATTCGGATATATGAGCACTGACCATAGCCATGGCTACTCGCATCTGAAAAGTGATGGAGTTCGGTCCTCTGAACTGTTCCTAGATGTTCAGGAGCAAAACATCTTGCAATCTGGAGATTGTGCAGGTTGTTCAATTCATTTAGCCAGCTACTCCATTGCGGCATTAACTCTTTGGGGATTGGGTCATCCCATTCAATGCCCTTTTGGCACATTTCCTGTAGTACTTTCTTTCCTAATAGAAGAACAGGAGCCAGGAAGCCTAACGGATCAAACACTGATGCTACGGTTGAGAGGATTCCTCGCCTTGTTGCTGGTTTCTCATCCAGGGCTACTTTAAATGAGAATGTGTCATTAGCTACACTCCACTTTACTCCCAACACAGTCTGATCTGGGAGTTCATTCGAACTAAGCTCCACTTCCTGAGCTCCGCTGGCTTGTTCACTGACAGGGATAGACTCCATTACCCTTTTGTTGTTCGAAATGAACTTGTGTAGACGCAATTTCCCCTTTGCACACACATTTCGGGCTTCTTCGACCAGTTTTATAGCCGTTTCAACATTTTCCACACTAATGAGCCCATCATCAACGTAGAAATTACTTTTGATGAAACTGGCTGCTGCAGGATACTCCCTTTCATTTTTCCATGCAAGATACTTCATTCCATAATTTGCACAGCCAGGAGAGGATGCTGCTCCAAAAAGGTGGACTTTCATGCGATACTCCTTTGGCTCTGATCTTGTATCGCCATTTTCCCACCACAGGAACCGTAAGTAATCTCTGTCCTCCTGGCTTACATGGAACCTATGAAACATCCTTTCCACATCACAGATAATTGTGATCGGATACTTCCGGAACCTGCAGAGTACTCCTGTTAACCCATTAGTCAGATCTGGTCCTGTTAGCAAGTGATCATTCAATGCAGTGCCACCATATTTGGCGGAGCAGTCGAACACAACTCTGATCTTCTCTGGTTTTCTTGGGTGATATACCCCCTGGTGAGGAATATACCAGACATTTCCTGTCTTGGGTTGGTGCTCAGTTCTCTCTGCATCACCATCCTTAATGACACCTTCCATGAATTTAACATAATCATCCTTGAACTTGGTGTCTTTCTCGAATCTTCCTTTCAAACGCTTCAGTCGCACCAAAGCCAGCTGCTTATTTTCAGGTAACTGTGGGCGTGTCTTAAAAGGGAGAGGCATTTCAAGGTGTCCCTCTGAGTTCTGATTAATCTTCTCATTTAGAAGTTGAGTGAACTGTATATCATCTTGGGATATGCTCCTTTCCCCTGGACTTGTATCTCTAAAGTCTGATTCAAGGGCTCTGATTACTGATGTAGGTGTCAGTATTGGGAGTTCCTTAACAGCAACACGATGGCACAGACCTGTAACTTCAGTGGACATTGCAATCTGTGGTGAACTGCCAACTATGCTCCAACCCAAGTCGGTCCGGATGGCAAACGGTTCTTCATCTCCTCCTGTGATAACTTGTCGTGGTGCCAAGGCTCTTGAGCAATCATAACCTATCAAGAGTCCGACCTTACAGTTTAACAGCGTTGGAATTTCCTGAGCAATTTTATTCAAATGACTCCATCTTCTAGCGGTTTCAGGAGTAGGAATGTGGGAAAGTTCAAGTGGAATGAAGTCTCTGGTATAGGCAGGTGGCAAACTGATTAGGCCATGGGAGCTAAACCCCCTAACTCTGAGCCCACAAACTCTTTCACTTTGAACAACGGAATCTTTTCCCATCATTGTGGTAAGCTTTAACTTTACTGGCTCTGAAATTGCCCCCATCCTCTCACATAACTCTTGGTCTACAAAGGTGTTGCTGCTCTGCGTATCTAAAAGAGCGTAAACTAAGGTCTCTCTATCAGGAGTGGAAGTTGAAGAAATCCATACAGGTACTATCATTGATGTACTCCCACCATCACCACTGTCTACGCAACAGGAAAGGGAAGATGTGCTTTGATCTGCTTGCATAGTGTGCGAAACTGTTACTGCTGAACAAGGGCGGTCTTCGTGAAGTGGTGTTGGATGATGTTTCTTGCATATACTACAAGTAGCTTTGTTTCTGCAATCCTTCGAATTGTGTCCTCTCCTAAGACATCCAAAGCATAGGTTATTGTCTAATATGAACTTTCTCTTGTCCTCCACAGACTTACTGGTGAACGTTTGACATTTGTGGATGGAGTGACTTTCTCCACAACACCTGCAAGTGACTGGGTTTAAACATGAAGGCGCAGTGATGACTTTATTGGGTCTGTTTGCATCGACTGAGTTGCTTACTCCAACACTGTATGATTTTGACACAATTCTTGACTTATCTGATGCTTTTACATTAGTGATGAATGTATTAGCCTTTGAGCGCTTGACTTCTCTAGATGGTTTTTCTTCAGAGAGCTTCAGTGCATGAAAGGATGTTATAGGGTTGCATGCTATTTCTGCTTCCTGTGCCATGAATTCAGCAAACTCCTTGAAAGTGGGATATTCCTCTAACTGTTTCAGCTGCATTGTCACATGCCGATTCCAACGAGACGTCAGCCAATCAGGGAGTTTTTGTAGCATTTTTCGATTTTCTTCACAGTCGTTCAACACCTGCAGTCCTTTTATGTGTGGCATAGCATTACTGCATGCTGTGATAAAATCACTGAATTGTCTCAATTTAACAGACTCTCTTGAACCAATCTTGGGCCAGTTATTCAGTTTTTCTCTAAACGCACACTGAATCACAAATGGATGGCCATATCGCGAATTCAGTGCTTTCCATGCTTGATCATAAGCTTCATCGTCCTTTCTATAGAAACTTCCTTCCAATACAGATTGTGCTTCTCCACTGACATATTTCTGAAGGTAGAACAATTTATCTGCTGGATTTGTACATCGCTGTTCAATTAATGCCTTGAAACTTGTTCTCCACTCTAAGAACTTGAGTGGATCCCCTGAGAAAACTGAGGGCTCAGGTGTAGGAAGTTTGCTGAGAACTATTGTGTTATGCAAGGCTTGTACTACTGATGCTTCAGCACTTGTATGGCTTGTCTGTTTCTTGTTATCTGTTTTACATGATTGTTCTTCTTTAATTTTCTTAGAAGATGCTGGAGGACAATTGGCTACCTCAATGCTTGCTGCTCTACTTTCACTACTGGACTCACCCGAGTCAGCTTCAGAATATACCTTGAGCTTCGCAGCTATAATTTGAAGATCTCTCTCATTCTCCAGTCTTTTAAGTTCTAGCCTTTGAGTAGCAATAGCCTCCTCCATCTTCATCTCTGCTTGCTTTGCAGCCAACTGAGCGGCACATTCTGCTTTTTTTGCAGTGATGCTTTGCTGAGCTGATGAGCAGCTTGAATGGTGACTACAAACAGACTTGGAGCTTGTGTTTGAAAATATTGACTGAGCATACTCTTTGTCAAGCACCATGTGAATTCTTGCATTTTCTGCATAATCATCAAATTCCTCTTGACCCACTTCACTCATACGCACGTTCATAAGCCCCATCATATCTGCTGTTACTGCTATACAGGAATCCATTTTTCTTCTAACCCCAGTAGAAGGAACTGACTGAGATCTTATAAGCTCATACGCAGTTTTTACTTGAGCTACCATACCTTCTACACTATCCATCAAGTCACTTAAGTCTTGGTCAGAGCACTCACCCTTAAGTTTGATACGTGTCGCTTTAACTTGTTCTTTCCATCTTTCGTACAGCTTGATAAATTTCTTCTCATTTTGAAAAACTTCTTGCTGCTTAAGCTCCAGCATTTTTGGGGTTAAGTTTCTCTCCCGTGAGGATTTCCTGGTTTCATCTCTTCTTGAAATGGCAGCAGTGGGTTCTATCATTGCTGTTTTAAGTGCCTGTATCTTATGATGTATTTCACCTATGAGTGACTCTAATCTTTCCCTTTCAGCATTATTTGTTTGAGATTCTAACTGATCATTTAACCTAGTTAACTCTGCTTGAATTATCTCAATTTGCTCACTTGATTCAACACATTGTGATTTTTCTCCGTGGACTGACATTGTAAATATTACAGCATAACACTTTAGTATAGGCTTACTTAACTGTTACTTAACTGACTGTACTTAACTATTAAATCAAAAATAACCATAGAAACATTCACAACAATGTCACTGGTAAAGCATAAACAACAGTCAAGTGTTCCTTTTTTTTTTGAATGTTCATAGAAATGTAAAGATAGCACAGTCAAATATCTTCAATGTTATAAACACTGTACTCTAAAGCCTGTGAAAAGGATACTTGCAAGGCTGTATTTTACTTGGATGACTGTCGCCCTCTTGAGGTTAGTTCGCAGTACTTCCTCAGCTTAACAGCTGTGCAATGGCAAGCCTCTGCTCTGACGCGATCTCTGCTCAGGCGATCGTGACGTCCTTTACCGCGCGAAACTCCCGCGATCTCGCCTCCTCTGCCGATTCGACGTCTGCTCTGCACGCGATGCTCTCGCGATCTCCCTCTCTGTCAAACCAACGACGTCTGCTTTGCACGCGATGCTCTCGCGATCTCCCTCTCTGTCAATCCGACGACGTCAGTTCTGCACGCGAAGCCCTCGCGATCTCTCTTTCTCTGGAAATCCGACTGGCACCGTTCCACACTCGAAGCTGTCAGCTTTGCTGGCGTTACGTTTTCACTGTAGCTGCACTGGTCTAAATAAAATGATAGCCACGCTTCATACTGATGTCTTTGCTCTTTATTTGTTTCTCTCTCTCTCTCTTTGCAGTAGACACCGTGAAAACTACAAGAAATAAAACATATAACATTTAAAATATGCATTTCTCAGAGTCCTTTTCACAGTCTCTCTTAAATGTCCGCTGATATGCATATGAACATGTGCGACAACTCTGAATCCAGTAACATCAGTGTCTACACACAACATCATTCATGTAAACTCACATATTACAACAATATACATAAATCTAACAGAATTAAAACATAGATTACCGTGTGCGCCCTCTTAGACCATGCAGATTAATGAACTCTCTCTCATGCTTTATCGATGGCTTCTTTCTTCCACCATGTCAGTTTCACCCATAATGCAATGGTCTCGCACTTCACGTAACTCAAAACATGTGATCTGGTATGCTCCAATAGCAACTCTTTCTTTTAAACCCGCAACAACTCAATTTCAAGGGTGCACATTCTCCGTTTTGCATTATTGCATATTATAAGTTTACAACAGAAATTTACATACAAATTCTAACAAATTAATTTTAGTTTATAACAAAAAGAAACACAAGTGTACACAACTTTGAGAAAAAGTGTCCTTGGCATTTACAGTACCAATATAAAGCCTTTAAGTACAAATATGTACCTTTCGAAAAAGTATCACCCCAGTGACAGCTCTTGTACCTTTATTTCGGAGAGTGTATTATTTCATAAAATTAATATTCTGCTTTGCAGTGATTTGAGGTTGAGTAAGCTTCCACGTGTTTAAAGTACATATATGTTCTCTTGCACAGCAACATATAGTCATGGGAAAAAGGCAATATCACGTCTGTGGTCTGATGGATGAACTCTGTTCGTTTATAATCTAATTTGGAATGGCTTTCTCACTCTCAGTTGTGTATGTGTCAGTCTGCAGTGAGGATTTCATTATGGCTGATTGATACACCCCTAAGAAAAAAAATCCCTCTGCAAAAGCCTTAATCTGTGATAAGATGACTCATTTTCCTGAGTAATGGTGCTTTATGATTATATCTGTCACACAAATGTTGTGACATAAATTTTTTGGAAAATACTGTTGGTACTTTGGAGCACAGTGATTTCTGTATGTTCAGTATTGATGAGGAAGTGTTACAACAAAACACAGTGAACAAATAACCAAGAAACTTTTCTCAATCTGATCAAGTTCTTTCTATTCTATTCTATTCTATTCTATTCTATTCTATTCTATTCTATTCTACTCTATTCTATTCTATTCTGTTTTATTCAATTCTATTCTCATTTTATTCTCCTCATGTAAATTAAGGTTTAACTACACTCTCAGAAATAAAGGTACGCAAGCTGTCACTGGGGTGGTACCTTTTCAAAAGGTACATATTTGTACTTTAAGGGTCCATACTGGTACCTCAAAAGTATATATTAGTACCTACAAATTTTTAAGAGAAACACTTTTGTTCTTTTTAGGTATTAAGATGGACCTTTTAGGTACAAATTTGTACCTTTTGAAAAGGTACCACCCCAGTGACAGCTCGCGTACCTTTATTTCTGAGAGTGTACAATGCATAGAGCAACATCCTACCATGATCACTTTTAGTTTGTCTGTAAATACATTCCTACATTTTAATTCAATTTATATAATTTTATTTTATTATTATTATTACTATTATTATAAAATATTATTGATTTTATTATTATTTTTAGGAAATGTGTTGCCATTCCCTTGTTCATTAATTTGCTCATGTGGAGTGAACCTCACATATAAATGCTTCCAGATTAAAGCTACATTATCAGGCCACAAATTTGCATAATATTGACAACTGAAGTACAGTACACTCTCAGGAAAAAAATGGTACAATGTTGTATCAAAGAACAAAATAAATAGCAAAATCCTTGTCACTGTAAAGGTACCTTTTTATGGAACAGAATTGTACCTTTAAAAAAAGAAACTAATTTGTACCTTTTAAGGACATGATTTGTACCACTGGAAACCAAAATGTACCTTTTGGTTTTTAAAACCTGCAGATATAATATTGTACCTTCATCAGAGATAAAATTCTGATCCATAAAGGTACCACCACAGTGACAAGACACTTTTTACATTAACAGTGTCAAAACTGCTTACCAAACATGTATTTAAAATGCCTTGAGTGTTTAGTTTACACTGTAAAAAAAATGCAGGGTTCCACACAGTTCTTTCAAGTTGTCCCAACAAAAATTAAGTTAACTTATCACTTTCAACAAATTTATGTGGATTGAAAATAAAATATTAAGTTGTCCCAATGAAATCTCAAGAACTGTGTTTTTTCAGCTCATTTTAAATAAGTAGTTTGAACAAGTAAAAAATAAAGTTTTTGAGTGTACATTACCTATAGTTTTATGTTTTACCAGTTGCTTTGTATTATTGTATTATAGAACTTAATAATAACTGCTTGAGTTTCTTTAAACATATACTTTTACATGATGATTCTTGTTTTAATCTGGAAATTATTCATAAAATCACTTTGCCTTTCCAGTCATATTTATTTATATAGATAGTAAAGGAGCTAAGCAACACTTTTGTACCTTTTATATAGAGACAATTGTGTACCTTCATTTCAGTTGTATCAAAAAAGGCACAGAACAGTATCATACAAGGTCTTTTCTGTACCATATAAGGTACAGTTTTTACAAAGGTACAAAACTGTTCCTTAAGGAACATTATTTGTACCACCGTGTACCTTTTTTTTCTGAGAGTGTATATAGACATTTTTTGAGGATACTTTTACAAGCTACTGCTAACGTTTTCTCTTTGAACACATACAGTTAAAGTCAGAATTATTAGCCCCCCCTGTTTATTTCTGTTTAACGGGGAGATTTTTTCAACACATTTCTAAACATAATAGTTTTAATAACTCATTTATAATAACTGATATATTTTATCTTTGCCATGATGACAGTAAATAATATGTGACTAGATATTTTTCAATAATTTCTATACAGCTTAATGACATTTAAAGGCTTAACTAGGTTAATTAGGTTAACTAGGCAGGTTAGGGTAATTAGGCAAGTTATTGTATAATGATGGTTTGTTCTGTAGACTATCAAAAAATATTTAGTTTAAAGGGGCTAATAATTTTGACCTTAAAATGTTTTTTTAAAAAATTAAAAACTGCTTTTATTCTAGCCGAAATAAAAAAAAATAAGACTTTCTCCAGAAGAAAAAATATTATCAGACATACTGTGAAAATTTCCTTGCTCTGCAAAACATCATTTGGGAAATATTTAATAAAGAAAAAAATGTAAAGGGGGGCTAATAATTCTGACTTCAACTGTATTAGTAAAAAGAATAAAAAACAAATTTCACTTGTCTGTTTTTTCTTTCTTCTTCTTTTTCTGTTGTCTGAAACTAATCTGACACATTGTGATGGTGTCACATGTTTGCTCTTTTTGTCAAATACCCGATTAAAAGTGTAAAGCAGGAGGAGAGAGCAGCTCTACGGTTATGATCCTTCTTCAAAGTGACACATGACAAGACAAAGTGTTGAGTGTCAAGAGCCACTGGCCTGAAGGGCAACAGTTCAACAGACTGGCATCACTGTAACATACACACACACACACAAAGGCATGTACTCTCTCTCTCTCTCTTTCTCTCTCTCTCTCTCTCTCTCTCTCTCTCTCTCTCTCTCTCTCTCCTTTATCTGTATGACATTATGGGGTTATGTTTAAAAGGTGTGAGCTGGTTAATCGTATTTTAAAAGGACCTGAGTGTTAAAACAATTTTAAATCAGAATTCATCTAAAATATCATAATTTGTTTGTTTTTTTAAAGATGAACGAAGGTCTCGGGCATTGAGAAACCATTTTTTTAACAACATATTTTCATTTTGGGGGGTTTTTAGGGATGGTACTTGGTATTGTGATTAAACTAAATAATTTAAATTGAAAACAACGTTTAATATACATTTTTTAAATCAAATTTGTGTTTAATATGCTGCAGAGCTTTCCCTTTCATTTAATGTAATTAATAAATGTCATATATGTGAAATAGAATCATTTAAATTTGCCATAGGTTATGTACTGTTAGATTGCATGGCATTATCTGTTCTGACTTCAAGTAAAATAATAAAAGAAATGATTTTGTGGTCAACAGATGCAGGTTTGGAATAATCAGAAGCGCAAGGGTTTTGTTTCGGTTGGAATAACATAAGTTAGATGGTGAGTAAACAACAACTTTAATTTTTATTAATAGTTTTGATTATGGAAGGGCTACAAGACTAATGCTATAAAACTGTAGGATGTATAAAATTGTCATGTAGAACTGTAGGAATTAAATGTAGAACTGGCAGTTTGATCAAGTCTTTCAATTTCTGCACAACTTGAAGACGTGTATTATTATCCAAATAAAAGCCGACAGGGGGGCACAGAGGCTCAGTGGTTAGTAGTCTCACAGAAAGAAGGTCGCTGGTTCCAGTCCCTTCTGTGCCAGTTGGCAATTCTGTGTGGAGTTTGCATGTTCTCCCCGGGTTTCCTCTGGGTGCTAAGGTTTCCCTCACAGTCCAAAGACATGCACTATAGGTGATTTGTATTAACTAAATTGGCTGTAATGTACGAGTGTGTGTGTGAACAAGAGTGTATGGATGTTTCCCAGTACTGGGTTTTGCAGCTGGAAGGGCATCAGTTGCGTAAAACATATGCTGGAATAGCTGGCGGTTCATTCCGCTTTGGCGACCCCTAATAAATAAGGCACTAAGCCAGGGCTATTCAATTGGTGGCCCGCCGGCCACATGCGGCCTAGAATCAACCTCCGAGCGGCCCAGCCCGTGGTTCCACCCATAGATAATAAATTAATATATATTATTCATTAATTGTTATTTAATATATTATATTGATATAGATATAAAGTATTTATTATCTCCATGGTCCCGCCAAAAACGCAAATTCCTACGTAAATTATGTAGCCTGCAACACGCAAACAATGCAGAGCGTGCCCGATTGGAAGCTGTGTGCCTGAGCACGGTTCACTTGGGCTCAGGCGCGGTACAATTGTAGGGTGCAAAGCGTACCTGAGCCTGAAACTGAAGACGAGACCTGACTTTTTAGGGCCTGTTTCATATAAATTTATTAATCATTCTTACTGTTTATTGAACGCAAACTGTAGTAGATTATTAAAGATGCAAACCCCTCACTGCACCACAGCTGCACCAGCCTGATCTCACGAGAAAACGTAAGTATTTTACGTTTTGACAGTTTAGTGGCTAATTCGTACGAATTTGTACGAGTTCAGTCGTACGAAATTGTACGATTTTAAAAAGGAGGCGTGGCACCTAACCCCACCCCTAAACCCAACCGTCATTGGCGGATGAGCAAATCGTACTAAATTGTACGAATTAGATCGTACGAATTCGTACACATTAGCCACTAAATCAAAAAGTTACGAATTGCCGTGAGATTGTGTTGGCTGCACCTTTAGAAAACCTTCTAATTCCGGCAGTATGAGGATTTTATAATTGTTTATGTGCGTCAAAAGTGGCTGATCTGTTCGGCGAAATATTTGACTGCGTGTCAATGCATCCTAAACCACTCAAATGATATAACGGTATAAAGAAATCTTGACTGTGCTGAGCGAGAGCGCTTCTTAAACTGAACAGCGCATCATCGATGATGTAAGCGTGCTCAGCCCCGAATGCAACGTGAGTGCGGGCCGTCGGGGGAGACGGGAGGGGGGACAAGCGTGCTTCAGCCCAGTTCAACTGTACATCGTGTGAGTACACCCTCAGATTCTGTTAATTCAGCTCTTTTTGTATGCACCTTTTGCTCTGCAAACTGACCAAAGTTAAAAAAAAAACAACAAATAAACCTTATGTTTTTCAATAAATTTTTTTGTGTTGGTTTTAAAAGTTGTCCATATGAGCCACTAAAATGACTGGCCCAGCTAACCTTCTTGGTTTGACAATCTGGCCCAACTAAATTTGTAATTGAATAGCCCTGCACTAAGCTGAAGGAAAATAAATAAAATCTGACATTTAAATTACATTCTCTTTTGCATGTCGTTATGATGACTCCTTTTTTCTTTTTCCTTGTATGTACACATCCTTTGGTCATTGCAGACCAGTACGATTCACTCATTCATTTATGAGAAATAATGACTAAATGGTCATAGTTTCATGTCATTAACATTTTAAGGAAAGCAATATGTGTGCAACAGATAAGAACACAATCTGAATGTGCTCATAATGGTAGCATTCTTTGAGGAACAGGTGCTTGCTTATGTAATATTAAGTCTGTTAAGAGTATAACAGATAACAGATAAATTGTGGAAAGTCATATTGTGTTAATAAATGAATACAAACCATGCCATAGTGAACCTTTCAGTAATCTCAACATTACACCTATTTATTGTTTCCCTTAAACAAGACTTTTCCCCTTATAGAGTATTTCATGACATGAAAACATAACACTGCAGTTATACCTTTGTGAGCAAAAACAAGAATTTAGCTGTCAGATATAAAATGATTCATACAATAATAATCAATGCAAAATCCATTACATTAGTGGACCAACCAAAGCATTACTGCCGTGTCACAGGGTTCCACACTCATTACCGCAGACGCCCAGCAGGGACACGGCGACTCCCGCAGATCCCACAGTATTTTCAGAATTAACCACTGGCAAGCATGCACAGTTGTCAATGACCACATTGCTGGATTACAGTCAGATTCACCATTAATGTTTTAGAAATGGTACTAATATACTGTATAATAGCAATGCATTGCAAATTTAGGAAAAGATGGGATGTTTTAAAACAAATCATATAAATGTGTCTTCTGTATTTCCTTTGCAGACTGTTCAATTTTGACATGGGAATTAGGAAAATATAGTGATGATATAGATTTGAGAATTGCTGTTTTTGTCATCATTGATGTACTTAAAGTAATGCAAGAGTTTTTAATCCAGTTTAACATAGTAAAAATGGCATAAACATATGGTGATAAAGTCTTTGAGGAACCACAACACATCGAGGCCCCCATGTCTCAGAACCCTCCAGAGCAGTGCTTCATAAAATCTATGATGAGGTCAGGCTGGTGGATGTGCTGGATAGTCGGGATGCTGCACACTTGGCCATGATGAAGAGACCAGACCTGGGCGTTACCTTCACCAAACTCCACTGCTGGAGTCTAACAGATTTTATTTTTATTTTACGGATATTATTTATAATTAAACAATAATAAAAACGATAATCTTAATAATCACCATCATTATACTAATAATAAGTAATATTTTAACTAATATAACTTAACGCATGATACTTAAAAATGTATATACTATTCAAAACAGTTTAAATAGGATGTCACTGCGCAAGACAAGTTTCTTATTAGAACAATGAATGAAAATGATAATATATCAAGGTCACGCTTTATTTTCATTGTCCGTTTGTTGAATTTAAGTTAGATTGAATCTACATGCCAACTAATACACATTAGATTATACTGTTAGGTTGGGGTTAGGCATGGGCCGGTATAATATTTTGACGGTATGATAACCTTGGATAAAAATATCACGGTATTGTGATCACTGCTATAAAATATATTCTTTTTAAGTGTCTGTTTTTCCACTTGAAAAGAGTATTTTTTGTTTTTTGAAAGATTTATAAAATTTTAGAGCAGTATAAACATGACAGGATAAATATCATTGACTTCCTCTGTCTTCATTTGTTTCAGAAACACAGATTTAAAATGGCATCTTTGGATATTTTTTCTGCTGGAGATACTGTTCAGATACCTGAGGAACGGTATTACAGAAACTTTTGGTGGTTTTAAAACCTTGGCTTTTCCAAACCGCGGTATACCTTGAAAACGGTTATCGTGCCATGCCTAGTTGGGGTTTGGGTTGTGGTTGGGGTTAGGGTTTGTGTTAGTTGACATGTACTTGCAAAGTTTCGTATAGTCAGTTCAATGTCTGTTGAAGGAGCAGTTTCAACAGATATTAAGCAGACAGTCTACTAATACTCAAATGGACCATCAAAATAAAGTGTTACCAATAATAAAAATCGTAGTAATAATAATAATAATAATAATAATAATAATTCAGTAGAAATCTACTCTCCTTTACCTATAGACCCCCAGACATGGCAATAAAAAGAGCAAACACAATCAAACAAATTGACGGCTTTCACAGCAGGGCCATTGACAGACATTTTGTGACAAATCAAAGTGTTATTGGCATATTGTGATTTATCAGTGTTTCTTCAGTCACCATTCTCATAAACATCACTGCATGCGTCTGAATGTACAACACCCATCGCCACCTTGATCAATAGACTCTTTAAGAAGCTGAAATGCCTGCAAGAAAATCCATATATGCGTCAGTAATGATTTCAAGAAGGGAAAAAAAAATGCCAAGGTATATTTCCGCAGGTTTAAGCCACAGTGAGAAAATGCAGCCATTTTAGAGCAACTCTGCCTTTTAATCAGATTTATTGTATTGGAATGAGTCCTGAAAGCTGTAAAACAAAATGAATTCATAAAACGTTTATATAGAGTTACATTGTATGAATATTTGTATATGTAGAAACGATCGAAGTAAATAACTTCTCTGATAAATTCTCAATAAAATATAGATTTTTTTGTCTTCTTTCTAGTCCAAATATCTAAAAATTCTTAGATCAAGAAGCTTTTTCTAGGTAGGAAAAATGTATGGTCTTGTTTTGAGAAATAATATGTGAGTTAATATTAAGTTAGCATTAAGTGAGTTTTTCCTTAAAACAAGCAAAATAATCTGCCAATGAGGTAAGCAAAATAATCTTGTTTTCCTTTTGACATAAGATTACTGGGTAACACTTTATAATAACTACACACTATAAATCATTTATTAAGCATTAGCAAATAGTTAATTCATTATCTGTTAAGCATTAACTCTACATTAATAAGCAATAGTAAGCAGTTTATAACTGCAGCTACAAATGCTGTATTCTTGACTCACAAACATATTTATAATGTGCTTAATACTTGTACTTTCATACTTTGTTAATGATTTATTTTTCATTACTAAATTAAGTATCGCATTATTTACAAACCATTTGTATTTAAAAGTAGTTGAGGGTTTTTAAGATAATTCAGAATGAGTTCGTAAATGATTAATAAACTATTGAAATCAACATTTACAAATCTTATTATTCAGGCATATATTAAGGGTTACAAGGTATGTTAATAAATGTTTTATTAACTCAACTTCATCCAGTTCTGTGACCTAATCTAAAGTGGGGACTATTTATGCTTTATAAATCCCTTATAAATGACAATTAAAGGCTCAGTTAAATTCTAAACAGGAAAAATGACATTATTCATTCCTTTTCATTTAAAGATACACAAATAAAACTGTACTTCAAATGAAAAATAAATCTTTACAACCTTACCTAAAATAAAATAACTGTAGAGTTTAAACCTTGCATCTTATTATATTGTTAAATTATTATATTGTTGTTGTTGTTTTATCCAGTTTTATGTCATATTTTGACACTCCTGTTATTTGGCATTGTTTAAACTTTACAGTAATTTAACTTTTTAGAAAAGATTGCAAAGATTATTGTTTATTTGATTCTGAGCCTTTAATTGTCATTTATAAGGGATTTATAAAGCATAAATAGTCCTCACTTTAGATTAGCTCACAAAATTGCGTGAAGTTGAGTTAATAAAGCATTTATTAACATATTAGTTAACTATTAGTATATGCCTGAATAATAAGACGTATAAACGTTGATTTCAATAGTTTATTAATCATTTACTAACTCATTCAGAATGATCCTCAAAACCCTCAACTACTCTTAAATACAACTGGTTTGTAAATAATGCGATACTTAATTTAGTAATGAAAAATAAATCATTAACAAAGTATGAAAATACAAGTATTAAGCACATTATAAAGGTGCTTATAAGTCAAGAATACAGCAATTGTAGCTGCAGTAATAAACTGTTTACTAACGTTTATTAATGTAGAGTTAATGCTTAACAAATTATGAATGCACTAGATGCTAATGCTTAATAAATGATTCATAGTGTGTAGTTATTATAAAGTGTTACCGATTACTTTTCTTAATTTATTGGCAGATTATTTAGTTTGTTTTAAGGAAAAACACTTCATTTTGGCATATTATTTCTTAAAACAAGACATGTTTTGCTTGTCTAGAAATTTCTTCTTGATTTAAGAATTTTTAGATATTTTGACTAGAACAAGACAATAAATCTTAGTAAGTGAATCATTTTTTTGCGGTGTATAAAACTATGTGCTAATATATAGCAGCAATTTGTGTTTATTGAAATGTATGTGAATAGATTTGTGTATATTTACACAGCAAAGCTCCTCACGAGGATCCCATAAACACAAATTTCAACAAGTGAGGGATAAACTAAACTGAGCTTCTAAAAGTTTTTAAACATTGATAAGCATGCCTGTAAAGGCCTTTTAAAAGCTACTAAATCCCTGGTGATGATTATTCACTTCTGGGCTTCTGATACCAGAGAAAGCGGCACTTACCTAATTACAGATTAATACATAAATGTGCTTTTAATCATCAGAGGTTTTGAACAGGATGGTCTCATTTCTTGGCGACAGCTGGGGACGCTTTCTTCTGATTCGTTGTAATCCACTTTTTATTATGAAGAAAATTGTGCCGTTTCATATACAGACGGCTGCTGAGGATAAGTAATAGAGAAAGTGGCATGGGGCATCTTTTAATAAAGTGAAGGAGCAAATATTCTGTGTAACACCATTCTGATCTTCTAATTTTACAACAAACATTGAAAAATATTTATATATTTACTGGATTTACTGAGTGATTTTTCTTTTTTTAAATTGCTCACGTTAGCACACACACACACACACACACACACGCATAAAACAGACAGCCTTGATGTGTTGTCTAACTGGATTATTTAATCACTCTCATAAGCACATTAATGGACTGGTTTACAAAACAGTCTATGAAGACAAATGCATTTACATTACAACCAAAAGACCTTTATAAGAATTATGCACATGATGGAGGATATGCAGTTTGTTGTTGTTGTTTTTTTCTCTCCTTCATTTGTGTTTTTATTATGTGCACTGTTATGCAAATGTCCCTGACCCAAATCTGCTTGCTTTAAATTAATGTATTTTACCTTTGAGATGAGGCGCCGAGCTCTCAGTGGGTCATTTGTGTAAAACGTTCACAGGGAGGTATGTACTGCGGAATTAAGTGGTTAAACAATGATATTTATTACATACGGCCCCATGACGTTACAGAATTAGACTTACTAAATGATATATACGAATTCAATCAGTAACCCAGCCTGCGCGCGCAGTTAATGCTTCATAAAACTGCCATTACTCTTGTGAGTTGCAACATACTGTAGCGCTTGCTTCTTATTAAAGATTTATTTATTTTTTACACCGCAGGAAAATAACTGCTCTGTTTGTGTTGTAATACCTCCGGGGAGATTTTTGTTCATGGATTTACAAAGATGCGCATTATAACAGTCGACGTTTTTTTTTTTTTCCTTTATATCTGTAGCATTTAATTATTCATTGATTTATTGATTATTTGCTTGCTTGCAAATAAAAGCATTCATGGTTACCTGACAGTGGTCATATTACTGTGCAGTATTTAATGTGTGATTTGGCATAACAAGATTATAATCTGCTCGCCTGCTAACACGCTTTATACTCTATTAACATTACTATAAATGTGTGGCATGTGTTAATCTAATGTGATACTAAGCGCAAACACTTTTTTTGTCTAGTTTCTAGAACAAATATCAAATAATATAAAAAGCAGGAAGCATTTTCTAAACAAATAAAAAGAATTGCTTCGTTATAAGAAATAATAAGTCAAAATTAAGTGGGTTTTTCCTTAAATCAAGCAAAAAAATCTGCAATGTGGTAAGTAAAATGAACTTGCAATACTTGTCTAGAAAATGCTTCTTGATTTAAGAATTGTTAAATATTTAGACCAGAAACAAGACAAACTCTCAATGCAATTATGAAATTACTAAACCACACATTTAACCTTATACTGCATGGTGTCGCCAAATGGCAACATGATATATATGTTCATTTCCCTGCTACTGTTTCTTTAAGACCAACATTGAATTTTTTTTGTAAGAAAGAGAAGACCTTAGGGTAGCCAATGATGTGCTTTGGTTAAGTCACATGACATGCTGTGTAGCACGATTTCTGACAGACCAACACAATCTCACGGCAATTCGTAACTTTTTGATTTAGTGGCTAATTCGTATATATTCGTACGATCTAATTCGTACATTTTCATACGATTTGCTCATCCCCCAATGACGGTTGGGTTTAGGGGTGGGGTTAGGTGCCACGCCTCCTTTTTAAAATCGTGCAATTTCGTACGAATTAGCCCCTAAACTGACAAAACGTAAAATACTTATGTTTTCTCGTGAGATCAGGCTGGACAGACTGGTGTTTATTGTGAGTAGTTGCTGAATACAAATGTAAACGTCAAAAAAAAAAACTATCAAATTATTTCAGATCCACCAAAAAATCTAAAACATCACCTCCAGTAAGTTATGATGACATATTCACAACTCAAAGTTTTGTTTTGTTTTGTAAATGGATCAAATGTGTGTGTTGCCAAATGACAACACTGTGCAATAGTGGAACGCGCAATATTGCAATAGCTTCAATTATTTTGGAAAGACTGATTTTTCTGATTTTTCTGCTAAAAATAATATGTTTATAACATTGAATGCAAAAGAAATTATTTGTTATTTTAAAAATGGTGACAAACAAATTAACAATTTTGTTAATTTTATTATTTTAAATGGTAAATTCTTTATCCACAAATGTAGACTTTCAAAATCTCCTCCTTTATACAAGGTATTTGTCAATGTTAGCGAAGTCTCTCAAAGCTGTAAAAAATGTAAAAGCTCTGTCTGTTGTAAGCTATTATGAATCTGTTTTTGGCATCTTGTGAATGTCTTCCTTTTGTTTAGTTTTTTGCTTTTGAATTTTAATTATCTTTGGAATTTTTGTTTGCTATCTGTTTTTGCTGTATTTGTAAATTACTAATGCATAATAAAAAAATAAATAATTAATTTTTTTATAAAATATTGCAATAGCTTTGCAAGGTCAGCTGTGAACTTTTAAGTTGTAACAATAACAACATGGATGCTAGTAATATAATGTTGATTAGTATGTTAATTGTATTTGCATTATGGATAAAGTCTAGTTTTGATGGCAATACTACTTTTGATTACATATGAATATAGAGAACAGTTTATTAGCGAGCATCGCCATGTTCTGTAGTAAGTGAAAGAAGAAAAGGACAGGCTCTTCCTGCAGATGAAAAGTAGGGATGAGATGAGTTTTAGTGCACTGAAAAAAGTGTTGCATGCGAAACTGTTGCAAACAGTTTATTTGTGTTGAATTTAAACAAACAAATTAAATTGAGCAATGTTCAACTTAATTTGTTTGTTTAAATTCAGCCCAAATAAATTGTTTAGAACCACTTAACGTAAAAAAATTGAGGAAATCCAAAGAATCATCTCTGAATAATTTTTTTCAGTGTGACCATAAGAATGATGTAGATTGGACATTTGGTATAAGAGCAGTGATGGAGACAGTTCAGGTAAGCTCTGAAGCAGATAAGACAGGCATAGTATAGTATATAGTATAATATATAAACATTGTTAGTTAGTAGCTACAATATTCTGATGCATAGACTTGTTATTTATTTGTTATAGTATTTACTGGAGAAAATATGTATATTTTCCCTATGTTGTATACATGATAATACAATATTAGGTTTGTTTTTAATAGTATTCAGTAAAAAAGAATGGAATAAATGAAAGCTGTTGGAATATGAGTTGTTGGAAAGCATGTATAAGGTGTTATTAATAAGTTCTGTGTTAAAGCAAGCCTGATCTCACGAGAAAACGTAAGTATTTTACGTTTTGACAGTTTAGTGGCTAATTCGTACGAGTTCAGTCGTACGAAATGGTACGATTTTAAAAAGGAGGCGTGGCACCTAACCCCGCCCCTAAACCCAACCGTCATTGGAGGATGAGCAAATCGTACAAAATTGTACGAATTAGATTGTACGAATTCGTACGAATTAGCCACTAAAAAAAAAGTTACGAATTGCCGTGAGATTGTGTTGGTTAAAGCTTATAATACTGCAACACCAATTAAATAATTTCAAACAACAAAATTATTAATTATAAGCAATGTTCGAAAAGTTAGATCCACTGTTGGACGTTGTTGCCAAATGGCAACATATCATATAGTAGCTTAAAAATTCCCAGCACTTCAAGTTAAGCCGTTCTAAGAAAAGAAAAGCAGTCAAATATTTTTTTATAGATTTATCATAATGCGTGCGGTAGAGGGTTAACAATGTTCTTATTTGGTTGCTCTACTGTTTATTTATTTATTTTTAACACTTAATAATGATTTAAATGTTCTAAATGGATATGGCCTGGTTCACAGGTTGATTCTGTATCTATATTCTGTCAAAATAACGACTAAATAGCGCTGTCTACAGCAGGGGGGTTAAGACCGCTACAATACCCAGCTATTACACACAACAGTACAGGACTATGGCTGAAGACTCCTTCTTTTTATCTGCTTCTACTGCAAACAGTGCTATGTTGATTAAAGTTTAATTAAGAATCACATTTGGCTGAGTGTCTAGCTCCACTCTACAGGAACAGATTTCTGCAGGCTTAACTCTATAGCTGGCAAAATCCTCTTTTATTACATTCAACCTGTTGTGGAAGCACGGGGCAGGAGGGAAGCCAGCCAGCTGCTGAGACCTTGTTTGCTGTCGGGAAAAATCCCAAGTCTCCTGAGATTCCCCTGCAGCGGCCCGACTTAATATCAGCACCATCACTGCACAACTATTATTAATGATACTCTTCATTAATTTCTTGTTGGGCTATTATTTATTAAAATATTAAAGAAAACTCCAGAGACACCAGTACACGCAGACATGCATGCACACGTGTAATGAGGGATGCGTCCCCCTCCTCTCTCTTTTTCAAACTGCATTTCTCGCTGTTGCTCTTTCTTGTTCTTTATAGATGAAGTATGGAATCGCACATGGAAACTACTTTCTCTATATCTCTCTCGCTTTCTCTCTCTCTCACACACACATACACACTCATACTCATTAGCTGTTCTCTTGGGCAGAGTGACACATAAATCCATTCTGCATGCGGCCCATAGCTGGACACACACACACAGAGAAAGAGAGGGGGACAGAAAGAATCAGAAAGAGAGAGAGAGAGAGAGAGAGAGAGAGACGTTCCCTCCTCTCATTAATGAGCCATCCACATGAGAGATGAATTGACTACTGCCTATCCGAAATAAGCGTACAGTGTGTCGGGCCCACCACAGTCACTCAGCATGCAGATTTAGGTCACAAGGTTACACCCCATTCTTCATTAGGGATATATGGTAATGTCACTCTTCTGATCACTGTAGTACTACAACACACATTCCATAGTAATGGTTGACAGTATTACATTTGTAGCATAAACATTCATCCATTTTGTTTTCAGCTTAGTCCCTTTATTAATCTAGGGTCGCCACAGCGGAATGAACCACCAACTTATCCAGCATATGTTTTACGCAGCGAATGCCCTTCCAGCTGCAACCCATCACTGGGAAAAGCATAAACATTTATTGGGTTAAATGTAATGTTGTTTGCATGTATTGTTTATTGCATCATGTTTCATATGAGCAGCAGCCAAAGCTACAAATTCCTAAGTCAGTTAGTAATATTAATGCTAATCACGTATTATAATTTGACTAATAACTCAGATTATTGTGAAATGTCACTGATGGTAAATTGATAAGTCTGTCTAAACTGATCAAAAAAGAGTAGTGAATGCTTTAATTTGTTTCACCTTCAATTATCTCTAGGCTCTCTTATGATATCCTCTGTATTAATGGTTATGCCTGCAAAACTCATACCTGTCAACATTGGGATGTGAAAATAAGGGATATACCATAAAAATAAGGGATATGCCACCATAATAAGGCGTTTGACGACCCCCCCCCCCCCTTCATTTGGAGCTGTGTTATTGTAAATAATCAGTTAAATGGTCAATAATATGTTTTATTATTATTATTATTATTATTATTATTATTATTTACAAAAGAAAAGTAAATGGTATACATTAGCAGCAAATACACTAGCAAACAGTTCAGCTTATAAAAATGAAACGCTATTATAATGAAATAGATTCAAGCTATCAAATTTCATTAGTCGTTTCTTTACTGTATAACTTACACATTCTGATTAAAGTGCAACGAATGGATCTCTTATTTATTTAGATTTTTTCTTTTCATTACATTAAATAACAGGTGTCACTTTAAAAACGATCTAACGTTATAATGAAAGCTTTCGATTGCTTTCCTGACTTTTTATGCTCATTTAGGACGAAATTAGTTGTGTTTGAAAAAACCCACCAAGATCGACATCTTTAGATATTATTGTTATTAATTATGTGTATTTGTCTGTTCAAACAAGCACCCAAGTCCCAGACTTTCACTCCGCTTCAAATCACGTGTACAGAACTCGTTTGGGAAACAGCATCTATTTATCACTATGGACCGCGTCAACTGACAGTCATGCACCACTTTATGACTGTTAGAGGATTGCATATGAAGGAAAGACGGCACCTGTAATGAAAAGGAAAGGGAATCCTGCTATAAACAAAGCGAAAGCACAGAACAGACTCAATTTTAAGAGCAAGGGGCGGCCCCTGGTGGTTCAGTGGTGTGGGTTGCGTATAGGAAGGCTCGGCTCTTTAATGTTTATTTGCCACTTTTTAGAGAAAGACTGAAAATACGGGAGAAATACGGGAAAATACTGTTACAGGATGATAGCGGGATAAAACTGTAAAATACGGGAAAATCCCAGTAAAAACAGGAGGGTTGACAGTTATGAAAACTGCCCAAAGTTAATCATGATAATTAATTTAGGCCAATTATATCATATATAAATGTGAACAAATTGCTGGAATAGGAACAATCTTTCACGAAGGTGCCACCAAGAAAAAAAAAAAGTAAAGTAAACCTGTAATTAGACATGGCACCATTTTAACAGTGGTACTATGGACCATTTTCACTGAGTGGTATGGTTTGTTTGGTACGTTTTTATGGCTGTTTCCACTGTCAAAAGGTACCTAAAAGTGAACCATCCCGTAAAACTTTTTACAAAGGGGCACCTAACACGACAAAAGGGTCACAAAAGGCGTAGCTAGACACGCAGCTGACCACTATTGGTTTACAGAGTAGCGTCACTCGCGTATACACAAGTAGTAGAAATGAAAACAAAGAAATCTCCATTTTTAAATACACAGCCGAGACATTACATTGTAAAACCATTTGCAAATAATATTGAGCAGTGGTCGACCCAAGCTCAAACAAACCTTGTCGTTTTGTTTTACGAGGCCGTCTAAAAGTGCGAGTGGTCTCCCTTTCTCCAGGAATCTCGCGATCGCTCGTATGCATGCCTATATTTGAAATAACGAACTTCTCGAGCTGATGATAATAATGTGATTAATGCTTCAGTGCTTCAGACATTGCTTCAAGTGCTTCAGACATCCAATCTTTTCAGAAACAGACAAACGGGAGAGTGAAGCGCAAAAAAAAAAACAAAGAAGAAGCCAGAAGAAACAAAGGAGCAAATGATTCTTGACCTAAAACATGAACAAACTGCAATGTATAACTATTATCATCGCCTTTTGGACTATTATGAACTCAGAATGATGGAATTACTTTTTAACAGAGGTTACATGTGCTGCTGAATATTAAAGACACAGATGAGAGGTTTGCACTGAGTGTGGGCTTTATTTCGTGTTGTTTTTGAACCCAAATAAGGGCTAAATGTATGCTGTGTGTAGTTTTTCTGTTATTGGTAACATATTAGAGACTGTAAGGGGCTGTATGTGTTCATATTTTGCATTTATTTATTTATTTCATATAATCACAGACATTACAGTAGGCTGTTTCGCACTGTCATTGATCTGCAGTTATAATCAACTCATGTTCATAGAAAAGTTAGTAATGAACATTTATACACAAATATTTGCGTATAAAGCATCTGTTTTGTGAGAAGTGCTTCTCGTATGATATGTGAACAACCCGAGCAAGTGTGACGTCGAATGAAACTTTGTCGTTGTACCCTTGGTACCCTTTAGGCAGTGGAAACGCAAGCCTGATAAAGGGGACCCATACTGACACATACCATACCATACTGCACCAGTCAGTGGAAACGGGCCATTAGGCTGCAGTGCTTACAAACATATGCATGGTGATGTGATTAGTGTGTGTGTGTGTGTGTTAACAAGCCTTGTAATGAACATTCATTAAAAGAAAGAAGAAAACTAGAGAAAAAAATAGTGCATAATTAATTTATTTATTCTTTGTTATTTTGTATCCTGCTTATCCTCAGATGGAAAAAAAATGCTCTGCTTTCTCTCTGCTGTAGTTTAAGGTGAAAGGAGCAGCAAAACAACACATCTTAATTGTCTTCATTATAAAAAATAACGTATCAAACAAAGTCTGATACAAATAATCGAACAAAATAAAACTTTGACCCTCTATATTTACTAATATATGCATGATGCTGTTTGCAGTACTATCTCCAAATTAGCATGGCTGTATTATCTATTATATGCAGTTTATATGGTGCAATCCGAATGCCTTTAGGAGTACAAAAATGGTCTAGTCTCTCGCAGCTGTTCTTTCATCTTGATGTTCTGGCAGCCACAAAGAAGTTAAACCCTTATCAAGACAGTTGCAGAATGTGTCAGCATCACTTGACGCCAAAACCTCATCCACTCGAACCACATTTTATTCCTGTCAGAGATAAGAGGAGAACAGGAGCAGGTAAATCCCTGAACATGAAACAAACCCACTTTAGTGTGGCCAGCCAAGCCAACAGATAGAAACATAAATCTACTTTTCCTTCTTCAAATGGACCATTTTCCATTAAGACTTCAGTAAATCTGTAATGAGAAAAGAATTTAGAACATGTATTATCAAATGTAGACTCGGTCCAAAACACTTTCAGAGATGCGCGCTGACCAAACAGTGACAAACCACGGCACACAAAATTACAGAGCATTAAATTAATTCTATATTATAAGTATAAACTCATCTCATTTATATACTTTATCATTTATATCAATTACATATTTAAGTTAGAACATACTGAATATACGTTATCTGCTATGGACATTATGAATTAATGTTTTTTCCAATCGAGGATCATTCTGAAAACGTAGTCCCGTAGACTTTTCTGGAGACTGCGAAATACGTCCCAGGTATGTATTTTTGCAGTTTTGTTTTTCGCGAATCCATGAGAGGCCGCTGCGTGCGCGGTTTCGTATCTCAAATTTCTCTTGCGAGTGCCGTTTTCACCCGCTGTTCTCGCGTAAAACCACCAGAGGCCGCTGTCGACCGAACGTCTGTCTGCCTGGATGACTGACTGGCCAGCCGACCAATCGACAGACCCACCCTCCTCCTTCTCTAAACCCAACCAATTTTATCGATTGACCCGCCCACCCACTTACTTCCCTAAAACCCAACCAACCGTCAAGAAAAAGAAAAGCCTGCATCCGATTTTTACCACCTTTTCGAATTTTCCACATTCTCACCACTCACTCGTTCATTTTATTTTTTGCATTCTGTTTTTTTCTTACCTGATTTCTGGACCCGCTCTTCCCCTGACTCAAACCCCATCATCATGGTCATCTCCTCTCTGCGTCTCAAGCTAACTTGACAAACTGGTGGCAGTGGAAAAGCCCTCCACAAGGGGTAAGCGGTCAGCCGGTAAGCGCGAAAAGGAATGGCATCACACCGCCCCGTAGCGTTCATTTAAAAAAAATTAAACGCAGCCATACGTACCCCCGGCTACATCATTCGCGGTCTCCAGAAACATCCACGGGGCTATGTTTTTAGAATGAGCCTGGGTTGTTTTTTCTTATTAAAACATAATAAAACATCTGGTACTTGGTAGGTCTTAAATTTAAAAATAATAAAGGAATAGTCTATTTACTTAAAACAAAACAATCTGATTGAGAAAACATGGTGATTCAGTCAGCACATACCCACTTTTAGCAGTAATTGTTTGAAATAATTTTTGCATGCCTTAAAAGTCTCCCAGGTTGTTCTGGATTAGTCCCACTTGTCTAAACAACCTCATTCTAGTTTCTTGAGGTTTCTGGGCATTTCAGTCAGGATGAGGTATGAACATTGCAAAATGGGCTCATTCTGAAAATGTAGCGCTAGATATACATTTCTGGAGATCGCAAATTATGTAGCCAGAGCTCTGGCTAGCCTAAAACAAATGCTATAGGGTGGTATGACTTTGTTCATTTTCTTGCTAACCAGTTGACTGTGACAAAGTGGTTTGAGTCTGATGAAGAACAGTTCCAGAAAGCAGGTAAGACAAAAGCCAAAAATAAAATAAACAAATAAGAAACAGGGTGAGAATGTGGTCAAATTTTAAAACGTGGTAAAAATCAGGCTGGCGTAAGGGCTTTTCTTTTTCTGGACTGCTTTTGAAAATACTGCGGTTGGGTTTAGGGAAGGGAGTGGGCGAGTCAATCGGTGCTTTTTAAAATACCAATGGTTGGTTTAGGAAAGGAGGGGAGATTGGTCAGTTAGGCCGTGGACAGCTGCCTCCGATGGATTTACGTGAGAACAGCAGGCGTGAATGGCAATTGTGAGATAAATCTGAGATCCGAAAACTGCAAAAAAAAAAAAAACATAGCTCCTGGGATGTATTTGGCGACCTCCAGAAATGTATATAGGAGTACATAATTAGAATGAGCCTGGGTTGGAATGTTCACTGGATTATTGCAACCTTCATTTATTGTTATTTTTTCTAAAGTCTTATGGTTTGTTGCCACTATTCAAACCTTCCAAATGTGCCACCATGTTTTGTATAAATTAGAGGATTTCTTCTGGAAACCCTTCCTAACATGCCATACCTTTTCCATCTTTTTCTAATTGTACTGTCATAAACAATATCATTTCACATGTTTAAAGACTGTAGTGATGTTCTTTATTTCTCTGCCATTACATAAACTGATCTTAGAGTGAATTTGCTGGGATCTCCATTCCTGGGAAAACCGGTGTCTGTTTTGAAAGGTTCCACCAGTGAAATAAACTTCCTAACAGCTAATAGACTTGAGACTAATGAGATTATTTGAGTCTCCAAGATTATTTGGTAATATTTTTCCAGCTTGGCAGTCTGAAGGATAAAGGCTCCAGACCTACAAAATTGACAACACTTCTGCTTTTAAAGAGATGCACACACTTGCTGATGATCAGTTAATAAAATACTTATATATATAAATTAGCATTTCTCTCAGACTCCTATGTTTATGTTGAGTTATTTCATTTTAAAGACCTTTAAAAGAGTGTATTCTTTGCCATAAACCTGAAATTACTAAACCCTCACACAGGAGCCTGATAAAATGCTCATTTTTGAAGGAAACTTCACATGGTTTTTAGAGGTTTTTGCATCTAAACTCTTCATATACTAACACACACAATATTTCTCATCTGGTTCTCAAATCTGATTGGCTGACAGCTGTGTGATATTACACTAGTAACAGCACTGCTCCAGCCTCTTTACCCATGTGATGCCCCATTCACACATGGCGTCAGCATCACTTTGAACGGGTGACGTCAAGCATTGCCAAACTGAATTGTGGATATAGCGGTGCTGCGGCATTGCTCGCTGCAGATGTTGGGAATTTCTCAACTTTTCAAGCACCAATGGAAGCATCAGCCAATCAGATCACTTTATGCAAATGCCCCAGCTCAGACAGTAGCCGATTTTGGACAAAATTCATTGGCTGAATGACGATCACGTCAGCCCCAACTTCACACACGCCCTCCGTCAAACGTTGACAATGAAGCCCCGTCTGAATCGGGCATAATCTTTACAGTTTGACGAATATTAGGTGTGTTGGACCATATAATGTATTTTTTAGACTTTTTTGGTAACAATGTACATAAATCATGTACATAAAAAAAATCTGCTAAATATTTGCAAAAACTATTTATATAGGATGAATAAAAAATACGAATTAAATTTAGTAATTTTCAACTTTTTTTGTTTAAATTCAGCCCAAACTTAAAATAATAATAATAGTAGTAGTAATAATAATAATAATAATAATAATAATAATAATAATAATAATAATAATAATCCTTGGACTCATCTTTGAATAATTTTTTTCAGTGTAGTGCCTACTTGTAGTCATGTAGTGCGTACTTAAAAATGTCGTACGATAATTTTGGAAATGGGATTATAGTTTTTTATATACATGATTATGCCTTTAAAATGTTGTATGAACGCAATATAACAGGAGTAGCGTTGCAATATTGTTCTATATCAGCACTACTGTGATACTACAGCACACATCACAGCAGTGCTGATATACAACACTATATATATAATCTCCTTACACATCCATATCAAATGTAAAATCTTTTTTTTTTTTTTTAATTGCATCATCCATTCCTGTGTCTTATTATAAGCAACGGTGCCTTCCTCTGAGAACCAGTATTAATCACCCTGCTCTTGTGCTCCCAGAGCAGACCTGGTTACAGGCGTAATAAGATAGACCCTGCCCTACCAGACCAAAGGGAGGAATAGTCTCCCCGCCTATGCATATGCAAATCTCAACCCTGCATATTTACATATTTATTTATTGCCTCCGCTCATGTGGAGGTGCTGGCTGGAGAGGGTGTTAATATCTGTGGGGCAGCTTTTAGAGAGAGCGCTGAGAGAATTGGTGGGAGGTAGAACCCAGTTCACAGAGGAGATTCAGCTGTAATTAAGGGCTGTTTTACTGAGCATAAATAATGCTGTTTGTATTAGAGAGAGAGAGAGAGAGAGAGAGAGAGAGAGAGAGAGAGAGCGAGAGAGAGAGAGAGAGAGAGAGAGAAAATAGATGGCAGATGAAAAGACAGGATAGAGGAGGGTTTGTCTGGCTGGGATTAAACAATCTCTTTAACAAGGCTTTTGATGTCTCTTATAAGCAGGTTTAAAACACACTTTGGCACCAGCAGCTGCTGGCTATATAAGTTATAATGTAAAATTGACTAGGGAGACCTGTTGGAGGAAGTGATCCCATCTGGATTTTTTTTCTTGTCTTGTCTAGTTCCTGAATGAAAGAAGTAAAAAAAATTAATTAGTCTTAATTTTTTTCATTTTCTTCATTATCTTTATCGACTCCTTCTTAATATTATTATTGTTATTATTATTGTTATTATTAGTAGTAGTAGTAGTAGTACACTGTAAATAATAACAACGTATGTTTACGGTTTATTTCCGGCAGCTGGCCCATAAAATAACAGACATTAAATTACAGAAATATTCTTCAATTTAAATTTCTGGGAAATTTCTGTAATTCAACCTCTGTTATTTTACAGTAAATTTTGGTAACACTTTATAATAACTACACACTATGAATCATTTATTAAGCATTAGCATCTAGTGAATTCAGTATTTGTTAAGCATTAACTCTACATTAATAAACGTTAATAAGCAGTTTATAACTGCAGCTACAAATGCTGTATTCTTGACTTATAAGCACCTATATAATGTGCTTAATACTTGTATTTTCATACTCTGTTAATGATTTATTTTTCATTACTAAATTAAGTATCGCATTATTTACAAACCAGTTGTATTTAGGAGTAGTTGAGGGTTTTGAGGATCATTCTGAATGAGTTAGTAAATGATTAATAAACTGTTGAAATCAACGTTTATATGTCTTATTATTCAGGCATATACTAATAGTTAACTAATATGCTAATAAATGCTTTATTAACTCAACTTCATGCAATTTTGTGACCTAATCTAAAGTGAGGACTATTTATGCTTTATAAATCCCTTATAAATGACAATTAAAGGCTCAGAATCTTTGCAATCTTTTCTAAAAACAATGCCAAATAACAGGAGTGTCAAAATACGACATTAAACTGGATAAAACAACAACAACAACAATATAATAATTTAACAATATAATAATATGCGATGTTTAAACTCTACAGTTATTTTATTTTAGATAAGGTTGCAAAGATTTATTTTTCATTTGAAGGACAGTTTTATTTGTGTATCTTTAATGAAAAGGAATGAATAATGTCATTTCTCCTGTTTAGAATTTACCTGAGCCTTTATTTGTCATTAATAAGGGATTTATAAAGCATAAATAGTCCTCACTTTAGATTAGGTCACAGAACTGGATGAAGTTGAGTTAATAAAGCATTTATTAACATACATAGTAACCCTTAATATATGCCTGAATAATAAGACATATAAACGTTGATTTCAACAGTTTATTAATCATTTACTAACTCATTCTGAATGATCCTAAAAACCCTCAACTACTTTTAAATACAAATGGTTTGTAAATAATGCGATACTTAATTTAGAAATGAAAAATAAATCATTAACAAAGTATGAAAGTACAAGTATTAAGCACATTATAAATGTGCTTATAAGTCAAGAATACAGCATTTGTAGCTGCAGTTATAAACTGCTTACTAACGCTTATTAATGTAGAGTTAATGCTTAACAGATAATGAATTAACTAATTGCTAATGCTTAATAAATGATTTATAGTGTGTAGTTATTATAAAGTGTTACCTAAATGTCTGATATTTAATGGCCATTATTTTATGTTTATTCCGGCATCCCAGCTGCCTGATTAAACTGTAAAATTTAGGATTTTTTTACAGTGTAGTTGTAGTGTATTATCACACAACTATTCTGGTAACCGAATAGTGTTTAGGTGAGAATGCATAATATTCACATTCACAAGAATAGAAATAGGAAGTTTTTAAAAATGAATGGGCATTTTTTTCATCTTCGTCTTCTTTTTTCTATTATTATCATGTGTAATAACCAGCCTGATCTCACAAGAAAATGTAATTATTTTACGTTTTGTCAGTTTAGTGGCACGAAATTTCAGTCGTACGAAATTGTACGATTTTTAAAAAGGAAGCGTGGCACCTAACCCCACCCCTAAACCCAACCATCAGTGGGGATGAGCAAATCGTACTAAATTGTACAAATTAGATCGTATGAATTAGCCACTAAATCAAAAAGTTACGAATTGTCGTGAGATTGTGTTGGTAATAACTAGGGCCAGACAGAATCTGCGGACATTTTTTGCTATTTCTGCGCAGAATTTTGGTAAAAATCTGCAAAATTATGCGGAATGATTTTGGGAGTATCATAACTACAACCTTAATATAGGAAATATATTACTTGTATTTAATGTTTACAATGCAAATCCAAATAGCCACACTTTATTAGGTCTCTCATTTAATATCTCTACTAAAAGACAGAAAATATTACTGTACAAACTATATTGTAAATAAATCACATAAATATTTTCCTATTAGTCAATAATATTACTGAAATTTATTTAAAAATGGAATAAATATGAATTTAGACACAAGTAATTAAACAGAATTAAAGATGGGCTAAAAATCTGCGGAAATCTGCGGAATTCTGCACATGCAGATTTTGTGTGGGCCTAGTAAAAACACATAAAAATGCAGATATATAGATTGGAAAGATTTTGATGTTTAGTTTTGGATTTCTTAAACTAAAGCATTGGTTTTAGCATATGGCATAATAATGCATGATGCAATGTAAATACTACAGAATCATCACTGTACCATTGTCCATAGAGAGAAATCATTGCAGTACAGTACAGTATAGCAAATCTGGTAACACTACAATAAGATTGTAGTAGCTGATGTTAGCTATTCAATTTACTAACATGAACAAACAATCAACAATACATGTATTGCAATATTTGTTCATGTTAGTTAATGAAAATACAGTGGTTTATTGTTAGTTCATGTTAACTCACGATGTATTATCTAACGTTAACAAGCTTCAATTTGGATTTTGATAATGCATTAGTAAATGTTGTACTATGATTAATAAATGATCAACAAGTATTGTTCATAATTTGTTCATGTTAGTAAATACATTAACTAACAATGACTAATGAGGCCGTATTGTATAAGTGTGACCGAAAATGTATTATGAAAGCAGTTTAACCTCCAGAACAGAGGTGGCGCTGTGGTATACCTGACGGGAGGTAATGTCGTCTTCAGGAGATGTTTGAATCTCCGGCGTGGGTCTTCGTCGTCGTATCTGAAACAACAAAAAAGCAGAAGAGAATTAACGAATTCAAATTGTTATTATTATTATAAGTAGTCATTTAGTAGACGCAGTAAAGTAATAGCAGTCAGTCGTCTTGCAACCATATAATTTATTTCACTTTATATGTTTTGGTAGCAATTTACAGTAAGGTTCCCCTGCTGAAAAATCCAGCTTAAACCAGCCTAGGCTGGTTAGCTGGTTTTAGCTGGTTGACCAGCCTGGTTTTAGAGGGGTTTTGGCCATTTCCAGGCTGGAAATGACCAGCTAAATCCAGCTAAAACCAGCTTGACCAACCTGGTTTAAGCTGGACATAGCTGGTTTTGGCTGGTCATTTTCCAGCCTGACCAGCTAAGACCAGGCTGGAAATGACTGGAAACCAGCCTGGAAATGGCCAAAACCCCTCTCAAACCAGGCTGGTCAACCAGCTAAAACCAGCCAACCAGCCTAGGCTGGTTTAAGCTGGTTTTTTCAGTAGGGTCCATGTATAATTTTACAGTAATAACGATAGAAATAAGAAGTTTCTTGAAGAAAGAAGTTCTTAAAAATGAAATGGTATATTTCTTCTTATTATTATTCTTATCATTCTTCTTCTTGTTATTATTATTATGTGTATATTAAGTGTATTAAGTGTATTATTACATAAAAATTCAGGTGTTTATATGAAAAAGATTAAGATGTTTAGATGTGTAACATTTACATTAACAAGACTTGTTAGACTGGCAAACTCTCAGATTCATAAGCATCTCATTTCTCCTTCCAATATCCATTGTTTTATCCATCAACTTCTCAGTCACGCATCCTTACGGGTCAACAAGACAACCAGATAGATAAATATATCATTTTATAGTAAAAAGGATAGAAATATGAAGTTTCTTGAAGTTTTGAAAAATAAAATGGTATTTTTTCTGTCATCTTCTTTCTTCTTCGTCGTCATGTTCTTCTTGTTATTATTAATATTATGTGTATTATCACATAAAAATTCAGGTGTTTAAATGAAAAAGATTTAGATGTTCAGATAGGTAACATTTCCATTAACAAGACTCTTTTGACAGGCAAACTACAGATTCATATGCATCTCATTTCTCCTTCCAATATCCATTGTCCCATCAGCTTTTCAGTCACGCATGCTCACGGGTCAACAAGACAACCGGATAGATAAATATGTTTACTCATAGCCCTCTCATCAGGGATTCATGTCTGTCTCATTGTTTTATTTGCTGAAAAAATAAAAACAATACAGCCAAACATTTCCTCATGATACTTTCTGGCACCTGAGTTCTTGGATGCAGCTTACAATTGAACTAATCTTGCAATATAGGGATGTAGAGACCAACAGATGTACAACACCGGTCTACCTTGAAAGCATATATGCATAATTAAAATGTATGTTTGATTTAGTAATTAGATAAGAGAGATGGAAAAAACACACTCTTGAATCTGATTCCTGTTAGTGCACTTGGTAATTAGTACACTAGTACATTCTAACAAGAGGTATTGTGCTCTACAGGTATCTAATATCTACCTTACAGCACACAGGGGTTTCCGATCCTTATAAAGATTTATGTAAGCCACATTACTTATCTCCCTCTTTTAGTTTATTATATACCTTTTGTTACTTGTTCTCACAGCAAAGAAACGAGCTAACAATATAGGGTACAAGTTCCTCTGGGTGCAATTATCATCTCTTTCTCTCTTTTGGAGAGGGAATAATGCACCCCCACCTACATGAGTAAGACGCTTCAGTTGTCATGGTGGTGAGACAGGATGCTGCCCCAGTGTCTGAGTTTGGCTACTCCCATGAGGAGGGGAATAATAGTGTCCAGCTCAAAGAGCCAATAAATCAATCGCACTTAACAGCCACAGTTCAGGAGATTTCAGATGGTCTCTAAATGAAAACATAAAGGCAGCCTGTGCTCTCTGCCATTTGTCATCAATGGGCTGTGACATGGCAAAGTTGTTATAATCATTAATACAGCAAAAAAAGAAAAACAAAGAAATAAAGAGTGTATATATATATATCTGTGTGTGTGTATTCAGACCGCCTTACATTTTTCACTCTTTGTTATATTGCAGCCCATTGCTAAAATCATTTAATTTCATTTTTCCTCATTAATGTACACACAGCACCCTATATTGACAGAAAAACACAGAATTGCTTTCATTTTTGCAGAAAACAAAAACTGAAATATCACATGGTGATAATTCAGACCCTTTGCTGTGACTTTAGCTGTGCCTCATTTCAGAGGCTGCAATGCATCCTCCGAAGGATGCATTCGAAGTGTGCTGTGTCATCGCGGCACGACGAAGGCTGATTGAGGCCTTTCTAAAATGAGTGTCATACTGGTATAAAACCTGTTTGTACTGTTCAGCATTCACAAATAAGTCAATATATTTATGCCAACACCACTGTGAGAAATGCAGACCCATATCAGGTCATAGCCTCTAATGTTTCTCTGAAGGCCTCGAGTTTTTGATTCTCATTCTTCCATCTCTTTTCAACCCTTACTTTAACATGTACATTAGTAAACATTTACCATACTGCCCAGCAATCTTAGGCCACATGTATTTCCATCAACAACCCTGTTGAAAAATCCAGCTTAAACCAGCCTAGGCTGGTTGGCTTGTTTTAGCTGGTTGACCAGCCTGGTTTTAGCGGGGTTTTGGCCATTTCCAGCCTGGTCTTAGCTGGTCAGGCTGGAAAATGTTCCAGCCTGACCAGCTAAGACCAGGCTTATTATTCTGTACACTCCAGATATCTGCTCACATCACATATGCTCATCTGCACTACACTTATGGCTTTGCACCTCACACCTGGACTGATTATCACACACAGCTGCAGGACATTACATACACACTTTATAAACGCCACACTCAAGCTGGACCCACACTAGAGTTTGTGCTGGGAAATTCTGTTGTATGGCGCTGTGAAATGGGGCGAGATGAAACAAAATGATTAGACATTTAAAAAAGCGAGCGATTGCTCCATATTTAAAATTTCTGTACAGAGAGGTCGTGTTTTGATCCTCAATTGGTCTCACGCAGTCAAGTGATGTGATTTCACAGGTCAGAGTTCGCAAAGCTTGAGCTTTCAATGCAGCGAAGTGTGAAACTTGACGCACAAACTTGCGTTTCCGGTCTGACGCATTCGTGTGCGTATGAATGGAAGTCTATGGGGAGAAAAGTCCAGTGTGACCGCATCTTTACTCACCTTCCTATTTTGTATCCTACTATGTCTTGGAATTATTTTTTTGTGTTTCTTTGTGACTCTCAATTTGATTCAGGGTTGTTTTCTGCCTGCCCTAAACCTTGTCTGTTAATTATACCCTACTGAAAAAAACTGCTTAAACCAGCCTAAGCTGGTCGGCTGGTTTTAGCTGGTTGACCAGCCTGGTTTTAGAGGGGTTTTGGCCACTTCCAAGCTGGTTTCCAGCCATTTCCAGCCTGGTCTTAGCTGTTTAGGCTGGAAAATGACCAGCCAAAACCAGCTTGACCAGCTTGGTTTAAGCTGGACATAGCTGGTTTTGACTGGGCTCCCAGCCTGGCTAGGGTGGTCAAGCTGGTCATCTCCCAGCCTGACCAGCTAAGACCAGGCTGGAAATAGTTGGAAACCAGCCTGGAAGTGGCCAAAACCCCTCTAAAACCAGCCTGGTTGACCAGCTAAAACCAGCCAAACAGCCTAGGCTGGTTTAGGCTGTTTTTTTTTCAGTAGGATATTAATCTTTTTAGATTTATCCTTTACACTACTGTTTGCTCCTGCTTTGATCCCTGCCTGCTTTGATGACTCTTTAATGCAGGAATGGGCAAACTCGATCCTGGAGGGCCAGTGTCCTGCATAGTTTTGCTCCAACCCTAATCAAACACACCTGCCTGTAGTTTCTGGTGATATTGGAGACAATGATTAGTTTGTTCAGGTGTGTTTGATTAGTGTTGGAGCAAAACTCTGCAGGGACACCGGCCCTCGAGGATCAGGTTTGCCCACCCCTGCTTTAATGAATAGCTGCTTTTGGAACTCCACCAACATTACCACAGCCTCCTTCATAACACTTATCCCACCATCAGTGCTTGGGACCCCTTGAGAACAAGCCTCTCAGCCTCAAGGCCTGACAACACCTAAAATAAACTAGAAAGACAAAAGAAAATTCAATTCAATCACATAATCACTTTCATCAAAATAAACCATAATGGAAACAGTGGATATGAAAAACTTAAAGCAAAAAAAAAACTGTATAACAATGTATTTAAAATAATGTTGTGTGAAAGTTAAAGCACTTCTACAGCCCCATGCTGACTCCTTTCAATGCACCAAGCAAAGTCATGTCAAAAACACCCGAAATCCAGGTGAAACAAACATTAACATTATTTTTATGCAGTTTTCTAAGCGGAAAGGAGTTTGGGGTGATGTGCATGACAATGTAAGCTCCATGACAACATAGTACTTTCTACGAAGATAATGCAAGGACTATGATGGATAACCAGGGATGACCAAACACTATGGGGTGGAAGGTGATTTATAAACCACAAAGACAGGGTTAATCTCTGGGTTATTGCTATCTGACTGCAAGTTTCTAAAACTTTCCACACTTATCCAGTTAGTAAATGGAGGTGATAGTGATGATAAGTCTGCCATAATGAGTGAGGGCAGTGATGGCAGATTTGAGAGGGAAAATGGATATTCCTCTGGCACGAGTACAGTCCTCATCATTAAATTTTCCTTCTACACCAGAGTCAATCAGTGTCCCACCTTTAAAAGAGAGATTATTAATAAGAACAAAGACAAACAATTTGGGTGTGTGAACCCTGCGTTGGGGAGATAGAGGTACTGCTTGCCAGGAGTCCCCTGGCAACTGACGAGCGATGGCTTTTAATTGCAAGATTACGTTGATAACTTTTTATAGTAAAGCATAGTAAAGTCAGAGACTTCATTATTGTTCTTTTTTAGTCAGCTGGTTACAGCTCAGAACCATAGGCAATTCATCATCTGCAGCATCCATTACAGTAGGTCCAGAGGTGGAAACGAGGGGTTCAGACTTGGGCTGAACGGACAAACTCTGCACACAGTCCAACTCAATCCTGCTGTCCAATCAAACATCCAGGCTGATGAGTTCATCCAAACAGTCAGGGGGGTCTCATGCGTAAATCTCATCCTTGATCTCCTTAGCAAGACTCTTCAGTGGTTAGCACTTCAGAAGAGGTGAGAGGGACAACCAACGTCCAAAGCAGCAGGCAAGGGGTGAATTGAACAGGCAAGAGTTGATTTGGAGACAGACAGAGTGGAGTCATTCAAGCTCAGAGTCAGGCAGGAGAGGTCGAAGGCAAGAGACTGGCCAAAGTAAATTCAAGAAAAGCTATGAGCAAATAAGTCAGGGCAAAGGGTATTGTGACAATAACACTATATAAGAACCTCTTGTCACAACAAAAGAAATAGACTGACTGGTAAAACAAACAGATTCTGAACTAAACCCAAGATGGTAAGAAATGTTGTGTATAATGTTGATAACTATAAACACACATTAACATTAATTTTTTTTATGTAGAGATCAACATGAGAGAACTGATCACATATGTCTGTGCAGGGTCATCATGGCACAGATAGTTGTACAAGATTAGCTTTAAAAATCTGAAGTGGTACATTGGAAAACTGGTATCCTATTTGTCTACCATTATCCTCTTAGAAGGCTGCAGTAGAAAGGATTCCAGTTTTAGATTATTTATTCACAATAAAGCGCCCACTGTTTTGTTCCTTTTTCCTGCTCAGTCAGTTACCATGAATTGGAATCAGGTGAAGAGCCAAGCAAACTTGTTTAGAGTTTGTCTAAGTTTCTTTGACCACAAATAGAGTAAATGGGGCACTATCAGACATCATTAATATTTCTATATGTTCTCCACAAGGCTGCGTACTTTCTCCTGTTCTTTTTATATTATATACAAATGATTGTCAGAGTACATAGGAAAATAGGCACTTGGTTAAATATGCAGATGATACGGTGCTTTTATCTTTGCTTTCTCACTCAGACCAGGAATATGGTCCAGTCCTGCGTGATTTTATCTCATGGTGTAATAAAATGAAACTAGACCTGAATGTGCCAAAAACCAAAGAAATGCTGATTAACTTTGGCAAAAAAAACACACCTGCTCTCCAAAAGGTGCTAATCAAGGACACACAGGTTGAGGTTGTGGAGGAATATAGGTACTTAGGAATAATTATTGACAACAAGTTGAAATTTGATCAAAACACATATATAATTATTAATAAGGCTCATCAAAGACTGTTTATTGCGGAAACTTAACTCTTTCAATGTAGAGAAAGGTATAATTTTGTCTTTTTTCTTTATTTGTTGGTTTTCTTCACTGTCTATAAAAAACAAGAATCGTCTTCAAGGCATCATTAATTTGAGCTCAAAGATTTTGGGAGTTCCCCTGCAAAGTCTTGCATACTATTATGAACAGCAGGTGTTGAAGATGGCACATAAAATACTAGGAGACAGCACACACCCCAGTAAATAAACATTTTGAGTGGATGCCCCTTGGTCGACGTCTAAGGACAATAAGATGTTCCACAAATCGTTATAAATTTACTTTTGTGCCTGAAGCAATTCGGTTATGTAATAAATGTAGTTAATTGATGTATTATTGTTAGTTTTTTTTTTTTGTACTTGATGTTAAGTGTTGATGTGTCATTTTTGTTATATGTGAAGCACCACCATGTCGGAATGAATTGCCCCAAGGGGATTAGTGAAGTTTAGTTATAAACAAGTTTCGAGAGGATCACGTGCTTATGATTGCTAGCGGCTGGATCCGCATTATCCAATTCTCAATGCACCAATCAGACGACTCCTAAGCTACTACAAATACCCTGGGTTACGTACCACCGCTATCTTCGTTTTGAAGAATCCCCCCATCCACCCCTACTCCTCCTTCTTCCTATATGGGTGACACGGTGGCCCAGTGCTTAGCACTGTTGCCTCACAGCAAGAATGTCTCTGCTTCTAGGCTTTACCAAACCAGCAGACATTTCTGTGCGGAGTTTGCATTTTCTCCCCGTGCTCACGTGGGTTTCCCCCGGGTTTCCCGGTTTCCTCCCATCGTCCAAAAAACATGCAACATAAGTTAATTGACTAATCCAAACCGGCACTATAGACATGCTCCTAGTAAATGGTTATCTCTCAAGAGCAATCACTGGCTGTTCATTGGTTATTACAGCGGGGGAGTTCTCGAGATCTACCTGAGCTCAAACTCCCTTCTCGCCTTGCAACGGGAGGGAGCCCCGGGCTCGAGGATCTTATGAGCTCAGGGCTCTCTCCCGGGACAGCATGCCAAACAAGCTTATAATTAATCATCAGCTAAGTGTGAACTCTTGAAATACAGTTTTAAACTAAACTATATCAAAGGGATGCTTGGCTCTCTCCAATCAATATCTCCAATCCTCGAGTACCAGTTTGATGCCAACAACTCACTGTTGTTGCAGTCTTGTGGGGACATTCTTCTTCTTTTTAAAAAATATATATATATATTTTTTAAATAGAAAGCAAATGGATGAAGACAGAAGAATAACCCTACCACTGCAGTAGCACTTCTCCTTTGCTGGTGGTGAAAGCTCTGACTTTTTTTCTGGGATGACAATGGGGAAACTTTAAGTTTTGTCAAAATACAAACAATATTTTTCTTTGAGATGTGTGCAGTAATGTATTAACCACGGGTCAGTAGTTTTCACAAAATCTAATGCACATAAAGTGTTTTGTTGACAGACATTTCTTAGTAGGGAAAGTTTGAATAGGAATTACAGGAAATGAAGTTGCCAGCAGAACCAGAGTCTATGGGAATTTCGTTGGAGCAGAAACTTTTAGTAATTACTAAAAACATTGGTTTCAGTCAAAGATGAAGTGTTTGGGATTTAGGGGGATTTGATGCTATGAAGACTGTATAATATGCTAGGGAAAAAGAGCAATAGAAGCCAGCATCACCAACATGTCAAATGCAGATTATACTGCAAATACACACATTGACGCTCAAGCCTGCAAACAATGTCACATGCCGGCTAGTGGATCTAGTAGAAGCCTCAAGAGATTGAGGGGTAGCAATAGCCCAACAAGAAGTATGCCAATATAAATCAAGCATTGCTTTGAGCAGCCATTCAAAATGAAAGGGCTGACATTACACAGCAGTACCCTATAACTGAATAATTAATGACAACAGCTACTCCTGTGTACAGCAATTCTGCCCCACAATTAAAGTGACCAGGAACATGAACTTGCTAGATGGGAGAAGATTCCAGTTGAAAGATTTAAGGAAGCACTCCATTGGCCTCTGCAACACACAAGACAAAACTGTCAAATTATATATTCCACCACCAGCTCATTGTCCATTTAGATAAGTATGTGTTGATCCAAATATATGGTATGTGATCAAATATATGACATATATGAGTTATATAAAAAAAACACATACGTTCATTCTGAAAACGTAGCTCTATATAAATTTCTGGAGATCAATAATTATGTAGCCAGAGCTACGTATGGCTGCATTTTGTCTTTAAAACGAATGCTATTGGGCAGCATGACACTGTTCCTTTTCGCACTTACAAGCTGACAAATCACCTCAGTATAGACAGCTTTCCCGCTGTTACCAGTTTGTCCAGTAGCTCGCCATGTATGTCGGCAGACTTGAAACGCAGAGAGGAGTTGATCACAACAACGGGGTTAGAGTCTGGCAAAGAATGGTTCCAAAAAAGTGGGTAAGAAAAAAACAGGTGCCAAAAATTAAATAAACAGGTAAATAACAGAGTGAGAATGTGGTAAATTCTGAAAAAAAAAATTAAAACGTGGAAAAAATCAGGCGAAGGCTTTTCGTTTTTTTTGGATTGCTTTTTAAACTGTTGGTTGGGTTTAGGGAAGTGGGTAGGTGGGTCAATCGGTGCTTTTAAAAACACTATTGGTTGGGTTTAGGGAAGGAGGAGGGTGGGTCAGTCGATCAGTCAGTCAGTCAGACTCCATTTACACTAATACATTTTAATTTTAAAACAGCATTTTAGAATGAAAACGATCTGCGTCCACACTGATGTTTCACCTAGCGTTTCTGAACAACTCTCCGTCTACATTACACCACTAAAAACGTACATCACATGACCACACACACACTCTCTGGCATGCACTGCAGCATATGCTTTGAATACCCATATGAGAGCTGTGCATGTCGGACTGATCATCCAGGATCTACCGCTGGATTTCATCTCACTATATTTGTTAAACGTGATATTTAAATTATCTTCTTCTCTATATCTAACGACATATTCCCAGACTTTGGACTTGTGAATATATTATTTGTTTTCAGGTAACGTGTTTTGGTTGAGTGCAAAAATAAGTTAGGTTAATATATTAATTAATGTAACCGCGGACACTGATTCTGCAAATTGACTGATTGCTTACCTTTATTTCCTATATTGTATTAACTTATTGTAGGTTATACTTTTATAATGGACATTATTGATTATTTAAACTGATATTCAGCGAAAGAGAAAGGGTATGTTTCGTATTTTCAATGAAAACGAAAGGAGGCAGTAATGTTATAGGCTCTGTTTTTATATAAATATGCATACAGTTAAGGTGATGGTCATATTTTCACTACTTACTTCTATTTTTTAAAATATATTTATTATCTGTTTTTTGTCCTGTCTCTGTAATTCTGTTCCACTGTAGAAGCTCTATCACGAAAACGAATTCCTCGTAAAGCTCTTTCTGATTCTGATATAAATATGTAGCGACATGACGCCTCATTTTTGGTGTCTGTAAAGTTGCTAATATTAGAATGAAAATAGGCAGTTCCTTATATCATGTTTTCATTTTGTTGATAAGAAAGTGAAACAACGTAGCCAAGGTGATGTGAATAAGGTTATAAAGTACACTGTTGCCTTTGAAGATTTACCAGATGTGTCATCAGGAGTTTATTTTCCATATCAAACTTGCGAAGGCTGAACGTACAAGGAAAGGATGCAAGACTGAACTGTGTGTAGGCTACTTAATATTGAGGTAAAAGCCCCAATCAGAGAGGTTAATGTCTGCAGCCATGCCTCCGTTTTCAGATGTCTCTGTTTTCCCCCATCCACACTAAGACGGAGCAGCAGTGTTTTAAAATGAATATGGCCTCTTCAGCGGTTTCAAAGTGCTCAGTTTTCGGAGCTCTGAAACTCCGGCGTAGTGTGCACGGATGGCATAACCGTAGCAAAACGTATACGTTTTAAAACGAAAAAATATTAGTGTAAACGAGGCCTCAGTCAGTCAGATTAACATAATCGGTAGGTGTGAATGGCACTCGCGAGATGAATTTGAGATTTCTAAAAGCGTACACAGCAGCCTCTGGTGATTCAGAAAAACAAAAACAGCAACAAAAAAAAACGTATTTGGGACGTACTTGTTGCTCTCCAGAAATGTATATATTGGTACATTTTCATAATTAGCCTGGGTTGTATTAAATATGTTTTGTTGTTGTTTTCATTGCAATGGGTAGTCAAAAATATTTAAAATATTGCACTTTATTTGGTGGCAGAGATATCTTTTGTATTATAACAATAACAACACAACATTTAATGTAAAATAAAGACAACATTCAGCACTTGCTGTTATCTCGGTCTCTTCAAACTCATGGAGTAACTCACTATAATACTACACCTGTTGTTTATACCAGACATCCCAAGTCTCCCAGAAGTTCCTAGAAGAAGCGAATGGTAATCTCCCGAAAATCATCTATGTCCCCCCAGAAATTACGTAACTTGGGTTGTCTGTTATACACTGTAAAAAATGCAGGGTTCCACACAATTTATTAATGTTGTCCAAACACAAATGGATTGTTAACATAACACTTTTAACAAATTGATGTGGATTGAACATAAAAAATTAAGTTGTCCCAATGAAATCTCAAGAATTGTGTTGTTTCAGCTCATTTTAAATAAGTAGTTTAAACAATCAAAAAAATAATGAGTGTACAATAACAGATAAGTCCATTAATTATTATAAAATTTTGCTAATGAACTCTTCGTTGGACAGTTAAAAAACTGTATCTTTGTTTAATTCTCACTGAGTAATCTATAAATGAACTCTTTACATGTTAAAATTAAACAAGTATAAAGGATTTGATCTCATTTAAATCAATTCCAATTGATTGGAATAATCGTGTTGATTAACAGTTAATGATAAGTAAATGACTGCAGTTAATCTGAAATGAAATAACATCTCTAAGCTGTTTCTTCATATTGTAGTCTTGTGTTTTGTAATATTGCTTTGTTCATATTTGACTGTTCAATCACAGAAGCTGTGTTTTCTACTGACAGTTAAAAAAATCATGGGAATCAAATGTAAAATGTTTCTCATTGCCGTTTATTTTGATGGTCAAGTTATATGTTGAATGGGTAAGAATGAGGATGTGATGTTACCTGTTGTCATAGTTCTAGGCCATGTCTCGAATGGCACACACAATAGCCGCATTTCCACTATCGCGCCTAAAGCGAGCGAGCCAGGGCGAGCCAAGGCCAGTCGCGTTTCCACTATCACTTCCGGGGCGTAATCGGGCCAAAGCAGGGCTTCCTTGGGGCCAGCGTCCGGCCTTTTTCGGCCCGCCGAATACCTTGGGCCAAGGAGGGCCAACTGGGGCTTCGGGGCGGGGTTACGTACAAAGGCGGAGTTTTCCTGTCAGGTAAAGAGGAGACAAGATGCTTTCTTCCCTTACATTTGTTTTGCTATCGCGCTTGATCAACTTACTAAGAAGAAGAAAAAATGGATAGCAGACAGTACTGGTCAGTTGAGGACACCAGGGCTCTTCTGAACATTTGGGCCGAGGAAAATGTTCAGAGGCAAATAGACGGCGTTTGCAGAAATGAGGACGTTATCAAATCTGTGTTCGAAGTAAATGCCGCCGAACTCGAATGTCCTTATCCAGGGATCGCTGTCTGGCCTTACACCAACAGACCACAAACAGTAAAAAAGCAATCGCTTCGGTGTTCTCCATCTTCCAGCTCTCGTAGTGATGCCAGGTTGTGTTTGTGGTTATAATTTGAGTTGTTTGTTCCCGCTGAAGTGGGCGGGTTGTGTGACGGGTTGTGTGACGTTTGATTCGGGGGACGTTCTAGGGGCAGTGTTTGCATGACGCGCTGCGAGCAACTAGCCCGACAGTGGAAACGCGACATGATTTCGGCCTCATTTCTCAACCTCCCGGGCTATTGGCCCGGCCTGGCCCGATTAAATCCCTGGCTCGCACTGGCCCGATAGTGGAAATGCGGCTAATGTGAACATGTGGTCTTGTGGACTTACAATGACCACAGCAAGTGTCTGTAAGTCCATGAAACCACAAGGGCTTCCAATTCATTATTTTAAATTTCAGAAGTGTGTGCATGACACATGGCTTTAGAAATAGTCAGATAGTCTTCAGGTTGAGAGGGGTAGAACGTAAGATTTTGACTCTAGAACTGTCACACACTACTGCAGGAGAGTATAATAGAACAGAACTTTCACAAACTTTACATTGTCGTCAATATTTAGCTCTACTGTATTATGTATGCACTCTATGTGTATGTAAACACAGACGTAATAATACAATCATCCACTCTTAAACTGTGAAAATTATTGTATTATCTAACATGTCAAGTACAGTATTCTGGGATGCGGGTTTGAAGAGGGGGAAGGGGGTTGCTGATGAATTATTATTTGTGTGTGTGTTTGCGTATGTGTGTGCGTGTGATTTCCGGGGTAGGGTGGGGGGTTGTGTTGTTTGGGTGGTATTTGTAGTAGAAGCTAGAAGGAGCATTAGCCATCAATCCTGGCCATCAAATCAGGCCGTGGTGTGCTGTTGTGCCTATTACTTCTGAATTTATTTCCCTAAATTAAATCAGACTCTGAGCTCTTAGCTGCTTCATGTGTGTTTGCTTGCTTATTTTTTTAAATCCATTTTCCTACCTATTTGTCTACATGTAGTGTCTGACAGTGAAGTAATGCACATTTATTATCCAAATGTGAAACAACAGGGTGTGTGTATCATTAATTAACACAATAGAGTTACGCCTGTATATGTATGTAGCACTCTCACATCCATCAATGTATAGGGAAATGTACTGTATGCATAACTATACTAATATGCTGTCACCTCTCATCCTTATTAGAAAATCAGCATCAATTTAGTTTAAGCCAAACTTGGAGTTATTTTTGTTGTCATATGAGGAATTTTAGCTGTATAAATGCTTGTATCTGATGGTCAAATAATACAAAGAAGCTCTCTCTCTCACACACACACACACACACACACACACATGCACGCCAGTAGGAGGGTGTCTTTAACATTATGACGACTACACTGATTTAAATCATTTTAATCCATTACTAGAGCTATGACAGTCAAAATCCTTCTTATCACTAGTAATAGAACGAAAATGATCGCTTTTAAAATAATAAGTGGAAGAGGAGCCACTTTAAATGCAGTGTTTAAATTAATTAACTGTAAACATGATTAAATTTAAGGATATTATGTGAAAGTATAATTGCCCACTGGGAATAAAATGAACTCCGCTGGTTGTAGTGTCTCCCCACTGTGCCTCAACGCCGGAAAACCACACCACTTTTATTCAAGTAAAAGAAAAGATTAATATGCATTTAAGAGAAGCAGGTCTTAATCTCAATCTAAGGGACATTTAAAGCGCGCTGGGAGTCGCGGCTGTGAGCGTATCCTGATGCCGGCGGTCATGCTCTCTAATGCGGCTCATTTGATGCTGCGCGCCCGCTGTGCGCATCAAGCGCTCCAGATCACCATCCAGAACCTCAAAAATAACAAGAAATACCAATTTCTTGGCCGGACCTGATCGTTTTCTGCTCTGAAATTTCACCACAGGATTAAAGTGGAGCAATTAAATTGTTATATTAATACGGAGTGGATAAACACCGGAACCGATCGGAAAGTTGGTGTGTTCTGCATCAAATATTGGGACATTAATCTCTTTCATTCTAGCTGATGTTATTAGACTAGCATTTAGAGAAAGAGTAAATACATAGGCTACACACACACACAAACAAATTGAAATAAATAAATAAATAAATACATAAATAAATAAATATCCCCAAACGTGATGGGTATTTCCGTTCGCAGGGGACATGTGCTTGGTGTGTGTGGCCTACCTTGTGTGTGTGTGGCCATTAAGAAACAACAGCAGGTATATTGCCTTATGTGGTCATACACTGAAAAAAACGTCTGCAAAATTGTTGCAAACAATTTATTTGTGCTAAATTTAAACAAACAAATTAAATTTAGTAATGTTCAACCTAATTTGTTTGTTCAAATTTATCCCAAACAAATTGTTTACAACCCCCTAACTTAAAAAAAAAGAGTAAATGCAAGGAATCATATTTGAATTATTTTTTTCAGTGTATTATCACAGACAAGTTAATTATTTTATATAAATACCTAGCGTGCGTTTGTGTGTGGGTGTGTGTTATCCCCTTCAACCCTGTGAAACACTTCATCATTATAAGTCAGAGCCTGATATATCACCACACCCACAAAAATACACACATATCACTTCTTCAGTCCAGAGTGTCATCTGGGGTCAGTGTGTACATGTCAGTTGACAGCCTGGCACTGGGCCCAGGGCAGAGAGGTGAATACAGCTCACTTACTCACAATCTCTCTCTCTCACCCATTCTGTTATGATTTTTTGGCTCAGTTGCAGAACTCCCTAAATGATCTCAAAAGGAAGGTTTTGACATTGTTGACTTTATATGAATACACAACATGAACTATTAATTGACACTATGTTAACTGACAATGTTGGGAGACAGACGAAATCAATCAATTTCATTTAGGCCAGGGTTAAAGTAAAAATAAAAAATAAAAAGTTGTCCCCACCCCCATATCAGGTAAAAAATATTTTGAATAAAGCTGAAAATGTGTAACATTTTACATCCATAGTAAGAAAAAAAAAACAAATACAATTTTTTTCAAGTAAATAACAGGATAAAGCAATGCAAACAGGTTTGGAACAAGTGAAGGGAGAGTGAATGATGACAAAAACAAGGTGTTTTGAGGGTGAACTGTGCCTTTAGGCTAAAGTATCAGCTAATTCTTCAGAATTCATTTTGTATTAAACAAATAAATAAATAAGGGATGCGCTACAATTATGCTTGGTAATCCCAGAAAGCATTTTACAAAATGAATCCAAGATGATGGATGACTTGGGTCACAGATGGTTGCAGGAATGGAGAGTTGTGCCAGGATCTATGTTTACCAGTGCAATATTAAAAAATAAACAAATCCAAAGTACATACAGTAGACACATTTGGAAAAACAAAACAAAAAAAACAGCATAACAAAGAACAGAACAGACAAATAAAAACTGAAACTGAGGACTTTGAATACTTTGATAATAAGGACGAGGTGGTGCTGAACAGTGAACTATTTGTATTAGAGAATTAAAATGGGCAAAGGAAATAGAAAATAGTACAGGGAAATGTACACTATAAAAAATCTGTTTATAAACAGGTTACACATTTTGTGATTCACATGTTCTCTGCTTATTTATGGTTATAAATAGCATTTTGAGACCTTTTGTCTCTGCTCTTTAGACTGTTGATGTTGAAAATGCAACTGTACACTAGTGACTAAGAGTTTTAAACAATGTATTGTATAAGAAATAATTTATAGACAATTAAGTCTGTAAAATGGGGCGGTGCAGTGGGTAGTGCTGTCGCCTCACAGCAAGAAGGTCGCTGGTCCGAGCCTCGGCTGGGTCAGTTGGCATTCCTGTGTGGAGTTTGTATGTTCTCTCAATGTTTGTGTGGGTTTCCCCCACAATCCAAAGACATGCGCTATAGGTGAATTAGGCTAAATTGGCCATGGTGTATAAGTGTGAATGAGAGTGTATGGGTGTTTCCCAGGTTGCAGCTGCAAGGACATCTGCTGTGTAAAATATATGCTGGATAAGTTGGCGGTTCATTCTGTAGTGGCGACCCCAGATTAATAAAGGGACCACGCCGAAAAGAAAATGAATGAATAACTCTGTAAAACAGAAAAAAAAGTACTAGCAGTTTATTACCAGGTTTTTGTACCACAATTTACAACACCAACGCAGACAGTATCATTTTAAACTATTAAAATGGGGATACAAATCATTTTCCCAAACATTTCAACATCAAATGTTGTTGGAGAAAATATCTAGGGCCCATAAGAGAAGTCAAACATATCATTAATGCAATTAAAATGTACATAACGAATAAACAAACAAACCATATTTCCAAATGTTTAAGTTAACTTAATTATATTTCATTATCTTTAATAAAAGTGATGTATCCTCAGCTTAGTGAAATGTTAAAATCAAGCTGTCACTGAGTGCCACTGCTGCAATTTTAGCATTGCAAATCTGTGTCATATCATGTCAAATTTCAAATGCTCCCTTGGAAGATAGCAGGCTAAGCAGGCATTAGAAAATATGTTCATTACTTTAGCATTTTACAGATTATAGACAAAAAAAATGAGTTCATAGATCTGCGGATCCAGAATTTTTCTCCTTCTGCTCTTTCTTTATTCATTTGTCATATTGGATTTCACATACCGCATAATGCAGATGAAGAAAAAGAAAACCAAGATGAAATGTGTTCAACTCGAACATATTCTGCCAAGCCTGAATGTCCTTTACAGAGTCACCTATAGTGTGTATTTGAGTGTTGGCTCAGCAGAACAAGGTGTGATATATTGTGGAGAGAGGATTTTAATGAACGCACCTTCTCAGGGTCACCTTCTGTTCTACATATATGCATATATGCTGATGGACCAAAATAAAAATAAAGTAAAATAGATAGTAAAATAAAACATTTTTCTGAATGATTTTGCACAGCATATTTTAAAGGTAAAAATACAATTATTAAAAATATAACAATATAACAAAAGTGTGAATTATGTTTTCAAAAAAATATGCAATTCTTTGTACCGCAGAGAACTTTAACCCAAACTAACCCAAACTAAATTGTCTGTAACCTGCTGGTGGTTAGGCCTTCCATGTTCACATCAGAAGTGCTCTGAAGCCTTAAACAATACTTCAAGAGTTCCCACTTAGATATTGTTTGACAACTGTTAGCAGGTTTGGCATGCTGTCCCGGGAGAGAACCCTGAGCTCGGAGATAGGTGAGCCCAGGGCTCCCGCCTGGTCCATAGAGCATATGAGGGGAGTACGAGATCAGGTGGTTCTCGAGAGCTCCCCGTGGTAAAAGAAGAAAGTAGGAGAAGGGGTGGATGGGGGGTTTCTTCGGAAAACGAAGATAAGAGAGTAGTTCTAGCTAGGCTACTTATAGTGAGTTGGGGTTAATCTGATTGGCTAACTAGTGAATGTAGATGAGTGGCCAGCTGCAGTCAATCATATCACGTGCTCCTCTCGAAATTAGTTTGAAAACTTCACTTATTTTGATCACTTCAGAGTTTCAGTACAAAACAGTGTATAAAGGGTTTCTGTCACACAAGAATCTGCACTCCACAAATGCCACTCCTTATTGGACAGAAGCAGTGTTAGTTTTGATGGCAAATTTTGATTTAGTTTTAGTCTTAGTCCCATTTTCTTAATTTCATTTTAGTTTTGGTCATATTTTAGTCTTCTGAATCATTTTAGTTTAGTATTAGTTGACTATATTTCATCAGATTTTAATCGACTAAATTTAAAGTGTAATTTAATTAAATATCGTATACATTTACTTATACAAAATATTCTAACTTAAAACAAAACAGTCTCATCAAAATATGGAATATAGCTTTTCTATTGAAGACCAAAACATAGATTTGCAATGTTTATTTATATCATAAGTAATATGTAAAATTCATTCATTCATTCATTTTCTTTTCGGTTTAGTCCCTTTATTAATCTGGGGTCTGGAATGAATATATGTTTAATATAACAGCATATGTTTTACACAGCGGATGCCCTTCCGGCCGCAACCCATCACTGGGAAACATCCATACACACTAATATGTAAAATTATGTGTCTGCAATCAATACACATGTAAGAAAAGTAGCCATCTGAAAATGCAGGATTGTGCAATTATTTAGCAAACCCTTTATTTTAACGTGGTAAACTGCTAGTCTTTTTAACCAGTCTGCTGAACAGTTTCAAGCCATTAAATCTTTGAAAGGTCTTAAAATAGTTTCAGTTAATTCCGATTGGATATTTTCCAAAAATGTCCTTCAATCACATTCTCGTGTAACTAAAATGTCAGTGTATTTTTATTATAGTTGTCATCATCCCTTTTATTTAGATTTGATCTCGATTTTGTCGGTAGAAACTTGTTCATCATAAAAATTATGACAAAAAATTTTAGTCAATAAAATTAATGCTGGACAGAACTACATGCAGTATTGGTTTATCGGTTATTGGTTTATATATATATATATGAAGAGTTCAGATGCAAAAACCTCTTAAAATTTGCATTATTCTCAGCCTCCTACAGTTATGTTCAGTTATTTCATTTTAAAGGCAATGGGGACAACTTATTCGTCACTATAAAAGTAACATTTCTGAGCCTACACACAAGAGAAAATATCAAGCAGCATTTAATGGTTTTTGCATCTAAACTCTTCATATATATGTATGTGTGTGTGTGTGTGTGTGTATATATATATATATATATATATATATATATATATATATATATATATATTGATTTGATTTGATTTGATTTGATTTATTTATTTTCGAACATGGTCAACATGGTCGAAAATGGAGTGGGATGAAGCACAAGCTTATTATTTTCCCACCCCATTACCACATACATCATTCGTCTATTACTTAAACTTATTTCTTCCTTTACTTATCTCTTCCTTTCACATGAACACATTCTATCCTTTTGGCATATCCGACAAACTATATGTTTGGTTCCATTATATATATATACATACATACGACCCATCTCTGGGAAACATCTATACACACTCACTCATACTCATACACTATGGACAATTTAGCCTTCCCAATTCACCCATACCACATGTCTTTGGACTGTGGGGGATACCGGAGCACCCGGAGAAAACCCACGCGAATGCAGGGAGACAGGGAGAACATGCAAACTCTATACAGAAATGCCAACTGACCCAGAAATGACCCAGCCGAGGCTTGAACCAGCGACCTCCTTGCTGTGAGGTGATAGAACTACCTACTGCGCCACTGCGTTGCCTCATATATATAAGACATTACTTCATGTGTTGCTGATCATCTTATTATCTTACAGGGCTCCTCAGTCAAGCTTTTTTTTTTTGATCAGCATAATCTTTTTGAATAGAAAATATCATTATAAATAGTATTTTTATTATTTAATAAGATATCCATATAAAAATAGCAATATTAATACATTGCTTAATTCCTAATAAACATTAATATTAAAAATAAATGCATAATGATTTTTATGATGCCAATAGGACATACTATTATTATTGCTATTAGTTGTTTCTTTGTTTATTACTATATTTATTACAATATGTTATATTACAAAGCTGCTTAATGCTTGATTCGGATTGACGGATTGACAGATGAAGATTCTAAGGTGTGAAGTTATTTTCAGTTAAACATAAGTTGTTTGAAGCAAGTTTCTACCACATTTCAGTTCCATACCATCATGCCTAACATCATGCTACTGCCTATAATTATTATAAATATTTATTATACCCCAACATTGTTGCCAAAACAATAAATAGTAAACATGCTAAATAACATATAAAATGCAAAAAAAAGTAACACACATACTATATACATATACATAATCACAATAAACAAGTAATTGCATTAATAACTGCATTAGTCGGCTGTCAGTGTCAGCCTTCATGGCTCGTTTTTATTTTACATTTTAGAATCAGTTTAGAATCAGTCACAGAGGCTTTTGATTAGATCAAACTAATAATGTCTTGAAATGTCTTTAGGTGTGATAACTACAATACAGGCATAATAATTGACTCTGGCCTGTTAATAGACACATCGCACCTCAGGTGTGCCTTATTTCATAATAATTCAACAGCCCACCATTGATTATTACTTGTATTATTCAAAATGCCTCTTGCTTGATATTATAAAACTCCAGTTGATAGTCTGTTCAGAAATCATTAGCACATATGCATTCAGTTTGCCATTTTCACCAGTATAAAGACCATAATTTGCATATTCAGTGTAGATAGGCTTTTCGCAAAAGTGTCATGTTTGTGCTGTGGTGTGAAGTGTATGTGTGTAATTCCTTCTACTCACTGTGATGAAGCATTTGCCAGCAGTGTTAACTGGCATATTAGCAGTTAGCATCAGCTTCAACAATTAATGAATGTTAATCTCTAATTAAACTAATTGAATTTGAAATGAGCTTAAAGGGTGAGATCGTACAGCTGGGTGAGAGAGGACTTGGAGTAGTATCATGTAAATAAAAAAAACACATATAGCCAAGAAAAGATAAAGAAAAATGAAGCATTTTTCACAAGGATTTTTTTCAATAACTATCAGTTCTAGCATGACAGAGGTTTGCATGTTGGCTTAAAAAATCTAGTTCCTTATGTAATCTCATATTGGAATAAATTCATTGAATTATGTCATTCTCAACTAAAATGTAAATGACATTATTTCATAAAAGTAAATATCCAAGTCTCTTAATTTGGTGCAATTTATCAAGATTTATAATATAAACTGATTTTACTAAAACATTGCTTTTGTATCACTAAGAAACTCTAATCTTTCTCAGTCTCAACCGGAAAAATCACGAGGAACTAATACGAACAAACCTAACCAGAATTATATTAACTGTATTCGACTAGCACAGTGCTCAGTATAATTAAGTACAGCCCGTTTTGAAAATGAATATTTTTATCCATTTCTCAGTGAATATAGACAGTGTATTTTGGTGCGTTTAAACAAACCAGATTTATTTAACAGATATATTTATTAAAATAATAATTTAGACAAACATATTTAGAAATTGAAAGATAATACAAATACATTCAAGCAAAATATTGAAAAATATAACTATATATCTATAACATAAATTTGTGTACTACACTGAAACAAATTATTCAAAGATGATTCCTTGGATTTACTCAATTTTTTTTACGTTAAGTGGTTGTAAACTATTTATTTGGGTTGAATTTCAACAAACAAATTAAGTTGACCATTGCTCAATTTAATTTGTTTGTTTAAATTCAACAAAAATAAATTGTTTGCAACAGTTTTGCATGCAACACTTTTTTCAGTGTAGTTTTTGGACCGTTATCGTAAGTTATTTTGTTAGATAAGCTCCAGATTTAGCTTCAGTACTGACTAATCTAATTCAGAATTAAGTAACTGATCTAAGTCAGAATTATTAGCCCCCCTTTTATTTATTTTTTCATTTTATATTTTTAAATATTTCCTAAATTATGTTTAACAGAGCAAGGAAATTTACACAGTATGTCTGATAATATTTTGTTCTTCTTTTTATTTTATTTCGGCTAGAATAAAAGCAGTTTTACATTTTTTTTAAAGACATTTTAAGGTTGAAATTATCACCCCCTTTAACCTATTTTTGTTTTTGATAGTCTACAGAACAAGCCATCGTTACGCAATAACTTCTGACTTGTATATGCACAAATATAGTATTGTATAGCTTCCTATTGAAATATGAATTTAAAAGATAGATTTGCGAGGGGTGTGCTTATATATGCTAAGCACTGTATATTATCCTTTTACCCTGGCCACCCCTTATTTACTAGTAAACACCTTAATTTCTTTCCTCAAGTAATACCCCCAGTAAATACTGAGAAATCTCTCACGTGATCTGAACAGTTACGCAAACCTGAGAAAACCTGTGTTTTCAATTTAAAACCCATTCTTTTACAGCTTTCATTATAAATTTTAGTATTTTCCGGTTTGTGTTATATTAAACATTCTGTCATTTTCCATACAAAAATCTAAGAGCGCCTTTCATGAAGCAGGTGAACATCTAATAATTTATAAACATACATTTATAAACGTACTAGAGTACTGCTTTATATCTCTACGGTCTATTAATTAATCCATGCTAAATGAACTACTTGGGGGAATGTCTTTTTTATTTTACTTGTTTTTTTTTTATTAAAGGTTTCATTTCAGATCAGAGAGCATCCTTGATAATGTCACACCAGCCAACACGAGTCAAGTCAAAGCTGTATTTGCCACTTCTGAAAGTACACACAGACAACAGAGCTCATTTTACACTTTCTGGAGAACAATGGTAAATTCTAAAAAAGCGTGTTTATACTCATTGAAATGAAAAAGAGGGGAGAGTTCACCTGACATGCTGTATGCACACCGTCAGACACACGCAGCCACGAATAAGCCATTAAATATATGTAAATGAAGAGTGTTGGCAGAGAGCTAGCACATAATAGCACGCACAAGGGACAAATGGAGAAATGGATCCTGGGTAGTGATTAATTTATCTGATGATGCCTCTAGTGAGAAATTTTAGGTCACAAATGAAGTGACAAGATGACAAATTACCATTTTAAGGAATTTACTGGGAATCGTTAAGGAACAATTGTCAGGTAGTTTGTGCCAGGCAGAGAGAACGGTAGAAATATAGTTTCCCCTATCTGAGAACTGTATTATTAATTATCTTGTATTAAGATTGTTCTCCACAGTGCTTGTTTGATTGGCTGTATGCATGGTGTGCTTCAATCTGAATTGTAAATTCATTTAGTGTAGATTTCGCACAATTAAACTAGACAGGGCTGTAGGATGGTTTAGGGGGTTGTTTCACTGAATTATGATCCATTTCTGACATTTAATTAGATGTTTACCATTTTTAAATTTACAATTTAAGGAATTTAGGTAAAGAGATGTCTTATTGTCAGTACTGTTATAAGTAGTACACTTTACATTTGTGTTTATCAGCTACATTCTGTATCAATTTTTTTTGTTATTCTCTCAATCCAATAAAAAATATTATATTGAAAAAAGGAAAAATCTGATATCTTTGAACCCTAAATGCAAAATTGCTGATGTTTGTGTTGAATTAGAATGATAACCTACTAGGGACGCGGACAGCACATTTTAGCTCTTAAGTGGCTATTTAAAATACTTAGAATGTTTTATATTTTGTTACATACATACAGTGTCATCCTGCAACTGTTTTGCAGCATATGAAATGTCCCAAACCCTATGCTTAACAGTCCACAATGGGAAAAAAATTGTTTTTATCCTCTGATAGTCAAAGCAAGTTAAAAAAAAAAATTATATATTAAATATGCATTAAAAACATTCAGGAAAAAGTGTTTTATGTAAATTCGGAGCACGAGTCCACATATATGGACATCAATTTTCTCTAAAAGTACATTGTATCAAAAGATGATACTTATGTTTTTATTCTAATTAGGTTTTAATAAGCCCAAATAGCAAGGACAATTAAAAAATGCA